>NW_024068254.1:0-189120 GCF_009389715.1 Phoenix dactylifera
TGATCTTCCTAATGTTTTAAAAAGTATTTAATCCTTACCCATCTACGAACGGTTCATGAAACGATGTTCATGCGATGAACGTCGATCCCGCTTATGCCGATTCCGCTGCCATCTGAAAATTTTTGAATTTTCTGCGGCATGGGCGGGTTCCCATCAGTTGTCTCCACCGGGAGGAAAGTCAATTTTGACTTCCTCTCCCGTGAAGGGTTCACATTAGGGCATCATCTTAGGGCCTAAGGTTTAGAATACTTTTGTTCCCTTGACCTTCCTACATACCCTGGGTTAGTCAGGAAATTCTATGGCACCGTCACACGGGGTGGTGGTGGTATTCAAGGGAATGTAGCCAATGTCCCTGTTTCAATCTCGGAGGATCTCGAGTCCTCCACCTCTCTCGAGAGGGGATAGCTCCCACACATCCCACTAATAGGTCTGTGGCCCTTACGGCCATCCTAGGGAGTGTACCCCAATCACCCATTGAGGAGCTTTTTGCAAATCAGCTCTCCGCTGAAATGCGCCTCCTACTTAGTATTATCTCTCGCACCCTCTTTCCCAAAACTGGTAGATTTGATTTCATTTCCGAAAAAGACTTAGCCTTAATGTTCAATATCCTACATGGAATTCCTCTCAACTTTCCAAAACTCATTTACAGTTACATTAGTGAACCCCTAGATAAGCCTAGATTGAGTCTCCCCTATGGTATGCTCTTCACCTTGATCTTTAGGGAGTTAGAGGTTCCTATCCTTGAGGGGGAACCTTCTCGCTCACTTCGATACACAGACCATATAGGTGAGGGGACTCTCCACCGAATGGGTTTCCACAAGGTGGAGGGTACATGGGTTAGGAAGTCCTCTACATCCATACCATCTGACCCCACTGCTCATCACTCTCCCACCTCTGACCATGACCAGGACATCTCCACAGATCCTTCCACCTTCCCATCCACAGCTGGTTCCTCATCCACTACCAGCCCCTCATCCTCTGCTGGACCTTCATCCACAGTGCCACCACCTCAGCAGCCCCTAGAGGTCAGAATTAGTCCTGAGCAGCTCCGAGAACTGAGGGATGACATTGTGAGGGAACTCAAAGGTACCTCCAGTACACCCTCCACTGAGTTGACTCCCTCCATAGTAGCAGTGTCTATCATGGTAGCCGAAGTCAAGGAGGAGCTATCCAGTTTGAGGAGTCTAGTTCAGGGTCAGTACTTGAGCCTCACAGCTATTAAGGAAGACACGAAGCAAATGCAAGATTTTATAAGATCTGAGCTGCTAAGGCTAAATCAAGAAGCAGAAAGGCTTGCAAATGTAGTGATAGATAAGCTTGATACAATCAACGAAAGCGTGACCCAACTGACCCAGATTCAAGCTAGGACTACTTCAGAAATAATTGCGCAACTGGGGAATCTCTTTGAAGCCGTTAGTTTGGTTGCAGTGTCAGCGAAGAAATCTGGGAGCTTCATCTTCTTCTTCTAGACGTCCTTAGACTTGTATTTTGTTTTATTATCATTTAAAGTCCTTTTGGACTTTCAATCATTGTACTCAAATTTTGTAATACTTACAATGAATTGAAGTCTTTTTCTAAAAACTTGTGTACATTGTGCTTTCTGTGTTATGAGTATTGTGTTATGAGCATTGTCTACATTGATTCATTGATATTCCACCTTTTTGCTATGACGATAAAAAGGGGGAGAACATATGATATATTGTAAATAAAGGGAATCACTAAACAAGAAAACCTTTAAGCAAAATATGATTTGTTCTAAGTGGATTCGATACCTCGAGGCTTATTATCTCTCTGTTGGGGCTCCTCAAGGAGTAATCTCCAAAATCTATTCAAGGGATATTCAGAGATTAGTTGAATCATATTCAAGAACAAATCGTCAGATTTTTCCTTCTATAATTAAGAACTTAAGCTCAAGTTTAAAACATTAAAAAAAAATTCAGAAAACTCGAGCGAAATTCAAACAAAATTGAATGCACATGCTGAGGGGGAGAATCTGAAATTCTAAGAAAGCAAATTCATTAAAGACATATAAGCCAAATAATTGATTGCATGATTTGAAGGCTTATATAATTCCAAATGAGAGGGAGAGCTTTAATTTCAAAGTATAGTGACTCATACCTTTCAATTTTTGGATATACTAAATGACTAGACATTTGAATTCATTTCAAAACTTTATCTATGAATCATTCTTTGAATGGATAATTCACTTTACTAATGCTCAATATTTTGTCATCATCAAAAAGAAGGAGATTGTGGAGTAATTGAGTATTCCCTAATTGATTTTGATGAGAACAAAGCATTTTAAGTGTATCTTATGTTGTACTAATGAATTCAATCTAGTGTTTCAGGCAAATATGTGTGAATTTCTATTTAAGTGCCTCGAGCTTTGGTTCAAAGTAATTTGGCTAAGTGTTGGACTCAATTTGAACCAAAGTCTGTATCACGAGTCGACTCTGAAACTTTGCGAGTCGACTCCGGGTGGCTTGATGTTTCTGGCACAAGCTCGAGTCGACTCCAGAACTCCTCGAGTCGACTCCGACTGAGAACAGACAGAAAGACAAAACGATGGATTTTAGACCCTGTTAACGAGTCTACTCCAAAAGGTTTCAAGTCGATTTCGATGCTTGCCGAGTCGATTCCGATGCTTGCCGAGTCGACTCCCGATGGTCCCGAGTCGACTCAAAAGGGTAATAGACAGAAAGACAGAACGATGGATTTTAGACCCTGTTACCGAGTCGACTCCAGAAGATTGCGAGTCGACTTCGACGTTTGGCGAGTCGACTCCCAGTTATGTCCGAGTTGACTCCTAGAGGAAAGCAGTCTGAAAGGCAGAGAACCAATCTCGGAGATCCTGTGAACGAGTCGACTCCAAGTGTTCCAGAGTCGACCTCCGAGTCAGCCGAGTCGACTCCAACAAGGCCTGAGTCGACTTCGAGGCAGATCAGTTCAAAAGACAGAGAATCGATTTTTCGGCCTCTGAGAACGAGACGTCTTCCGAAGATCACGAGTCGCCTCTCAAGACAGCCGAGTCGACTCGAGGAAGAAAAATAGAAAGATGGGTTTCTGGAACCCTGACAACGAGCCGACCCCTAAGTGCCCGAGTCATCTCTAGATGTTGGTGAGTCGACTCCAGTTTTGGTCCGAGTCGACTCCAAGACGAGACAAGCACTTTAATTCAAATCCTGAACAGTGGGCGAGTCATCTCCAGTAAAGCGCGAGTCGACTCCAGTAACAGCCGAGTCGACTCCAGATCGCACGAGCCGACTCCGATCCCAACGGATACATTGTCAGGATGTGCAGACGGGACAGAACGGCTCCAAATCTCTCTCTAACGGCTAGTTTTCGAAAGGAACCACTTAAATAGCCAGAGTGAACAATAGTAGACAACAAGAGAGCTATTCCATCTAAGCATTAAAGCATTTTCAACCACCAAGAGCTTCCATTGAGTAAATCCAAGAAAAAGAAGAAAGAAGTGCATTCAACTCAAACCAAAAAGTGCTTCCTTCGCATTCAAGGCTCTACTACTGTCCTTCATCATTCGGTACATTCAAAAGGAGACTCAGAATTCGAGAAGCTCCTACTTCCTCATCTAAAATCTATTTGAGGACTTATACTCTGAAGCTTTAAGTTTTATAGTTACAGCATTCTTTTAGTTGGATTAATTGCTACTGTAACAGTTTCATTAATTTGAAACTTGTAAAGGCGCTTCCAAGCCTTGATTGGAAGTTGCTGAATCGGGTGTATTCAGCAAGGGTGATAGTTTTTGGTTGGTTCATCTGAAAACCAACTGGGTTGTTTCTGAGCCTGGAAAAATAAACGGTGTAAAGCTTTTGGTTGGTTTATCTGAAAACCAACTGGGTTGTTTGTGATCTCGGAAAACAAAAGGTTTTCGGTTGGTTGCCTGGAAAAACCAACTGGATTTTTGATTATGAGCCCGGAAAACAATCAGACTGTAATCTGCTGGGTTATAATAAAATCTCAAGCTAGGCTTGAGGAGCGGACGTAGGTGCTGGAAGTGCACCGAACCACTATAAACCTTGGTATTTGTGATTGTTGTTCTTCTCTTCCCTTCTTCTACATATTTCTTACAGCTATCCTAACCTTATTCACCGTTGTACCTGCGCAATATTATTTCCGCGGTCGAATCTATAAGATAACAGTAACTCATACTTTCCATACGTTTTTATCTTCAGCTTTAATTATTTTTTTTGAGACCCAATTTATCCCCCCTCTTGGGCTGCACCTCTGGGCAACGAAAATCTAACTTAAAATACTTAAAAGTGTGGGGGTGCTTAGCTAAAGTAAAAATCTCAGAAAATAAAAGAAAGAAAATTGGACCCAAAATAGTAGATGCAATATTTATAGGATATGCAATTGAGAGTAATGCTAATAGATTTTTAGTATTTAACTCTCAAATAAATAAAATTAATAACAACACCATAATGGAAGCAAGAGATGCAATCTATTTTGAAAATATATTTCTCTTTAAAACAAGAATAAATGATCAAATAAATATCAATAATAATTTAGGGACTAGTTCTAGCAGAAACAGATTTAGAGAAGAAGAAGAAGAAGAAGAAACTAAACATAGAAGAAGTGAAAGAACTAGAATTGAAAAGAACTTTGGAGAAGACTACTACACATTTCTCATAGAAGACTCTCCTACCTCTTTAGAGGATGCCTTGAAATCTCTAGATACCTCCTAGAAAGAAGCAATAGATAATGAAATGCAATCTATAATTCAAAACCATATTTGGAAATTGGCAGACCTACCCCCAGGAAGTAAACCCATAGGGTGTGAATGGATCTTTAAGAAGAAACTTAGGCCAGATAGAACTGTAGACAAATATAAGGCGAGGTTAGTAGCCAAAGGTTTTACTCAAAAATCTGAAATTGACTTCTTTGATGTTTATGCCCCTGTAGCTAGAATCACTACCATTATGATTCTTATTGCCTTGGCTTCCATTCATAAGCTGGTTATACATCAAATGGATGTTAAAACTGCTTTCTTGAATGGGGACCTAGATGAAAAGATCTACATGGACCAACCCGAAGGTTTTATTGTTCCAGATCAAGAGAAAAAGGTATGTAGGTTGATTAGATCTCTTTATGGTCTAAAACAAGCCCCCAAACAATGGCACCTTAAATTTGATGAAATAATCCTAACTAATGGATTTAAAATTAATAACACAGATGAATGTGTATATTATAAAAAGAAGAATAGCAAAATTATAATCTTATATCTATATGCAGATGATATCCTAATTTTTGAAACAGACTTAGAAATTATTAATGAAGTAAAACAATTTTTATCTCTAAAATTTGACATGAAAGATTTAGGAGAAGCAGACCTAATCCTAAATACTAAAACATAAGGAATGAAGATGGAATAACTTTTTTCCAAAGCTACTATGTGGAGAAGATTCTTAAAAAGTTTTACTACTCTGATTGTCATCCTGTATCTACTCCCTATAATCCATCTCTTCATCTAAAGAAGAACTTAGGTGATCCAGTCAATCAAAGCTTGTATGCCTAGATCATTGGTTCTTTAGGATTTCTTGCAAATTATACCAAACCTGATATTGCATACTCTGTGAACCGATTGAGTAGATATACTCACAATCCTAATAATGATCATTGGACTGCTCTAGAAAGAATTCTTAGGTACCTTAAGGGTACTATATCTCTGGAATTACACTATTGTGGTTATCCTACTGTTCTGGAAGGCTATAGTGATGCCAACTGGATCAGTGATACAGTTGACACCAAATCCACCACTGGTTTTGTCTTCCTTTTAGGAGATGCAGCTGTATCATGGAAGTCTACCAAACAAACTATAGTAGCTAGGAGCACCATGGAATCTGAAATGATTGCCCTAGATACCACTAGCATTGAGGCCGAGTGGCTTAGAGATCTACTGATGAATTTACCTCTTGTGACTTCACCATTACCTTCTATATCTATTCATTATGACTGCAGATCTACTATAGATAAATGCAATCAAGAAAATGCAAATGTGAAAATGAATAAGCACTTGAAAGTGCGCCATAAATCATTGAGATACAAATTAAAGAATAATTTGATTACACTAAATTTTGTAAGATCCGAAAGGAATCTAGCTGATCAACTTGCCAAAGGATTGTCTAGAATAGTGGTTCTAGAGTTGTCGAGGGGGATGGGGCTAAGCCCATAAGTAAAGTCACCACGGTGGTAACCCAACCTAAAAAGGTTCAATGGATAGAAACAAGCTAGATAGGTGACTAATGAGGAGCACTATTTATTTTTCCCATCTCTAGGGCAACAGTGCTCATAGAAAGCAACGGTTAGGTTGAATTTTTACTCTTAATGAATCCGAGACCCATCAGGCAGGGTACCTACTTGCTCGTACCCTTTTTAGGATTCACCTATATGCATGTAGTCGTGAGGCCGCGACTGCATATGGTTGTAAAGCGCAAACCCGCTCGAGCATGTTCACGCTATATTATGTGTGCTGTTGATGAAATCTGAGTCATAGACCAAGGTTCAAGGTATAGTCCACCTTAGTTTCACAGAGATAATCAATTGTCACTAAGTGAAGGTTCAAACCGAAAGGTACCTACACCTATTACATAATATAAGATGCTCAGCATTTTATTTTGATTTTAAATTTTTTAAATATTTAATTTATGTGGGGGATTGTTGAATTAAATCAAATATTTTAAAATTTTAAAAACCAAATTGGTCAATGGCCAAGTGACAAGCATCCGCGCACAAGCAAGGGAGCAAACATGAAAAAATTTTCAAAGAAAGTAGGCCATGAAAAGTGTCATGCATCCAGCGCAAGAGCAAGCATGGAAAGGCCCCACGAAGAAGGAAGAAAATATGGACGACCAAGATGCAATAAGCCGAAGGATCAAAGGAGCACAAGAAGACACATCATCAATTCGCGAGAGGAAAATCTTCTTCTTTTGACATGCCTGAGCCTATATAAAGAGCTCTAGGAATCATTTCAAACAACAATCAAAATTTTCTCTTCTTCCTATTCTAAGAGTGAGGATCCTAGTATTATTTTGATGCTTACAAAGCCATTGAGGCCATATGGAAGTGCTAATGCCATTAATTCAAATGTGTATGTACATAAATACTCAAGAAAGAAAGAAATGATACATTCTCGATACGCTCGATACATTCATAAAACATAATGGATACAAGATCAAAATAACTCTCAAGAGTAAATTTCGAGATAAGGGTTATAGTAGAGCAAGAGAGAAAACTTTAAAATTGATTATGAAAAAGTTTCAAGTTAAGATTACCTTAAAGGGCAATTCTGTAATTTTTACTATCAAGAGAATAAAACCTTATTGTGCCTAAGCATCCTAATTTGCTTGGAATATCATATTATTGTTTCAATGTGCGTAACTAACCTTCAAAGTGTAAAAAACATGATTAGAGTCGACCCCGATACATTTGGCACGCCTTGGAAAGAAGTGGCACGCCTTTGAAACACTTAGCATAGAGTAGGAGTCGACCCCAAAAGAGATGGAGTCGACCCTGGCACGTTTTGGGAACATTCTGGCACATATGGCACAGATGAATAGTAACTCGGGTCGATCCTAGAAAAGCTCGAGCCAACCCTAGCTTCAACCACTGCAAAAACAGCTTTCTGGAATTGACTGAGAGGGCCGATCCCAAGCTTCCTTGAGCCGACCCCAGTGGGGCCGACCCCAAGAGACCATGAGCCGACCCCAAATTCAGAACTAAAAAAAAAAACATGTCTCTGAATTTCTTGAGAGGGCTGATCCCACTGTAGCAGGGGCCGATCCCACTGTAGCAGGGGCCGACCCTAGAAAAGCTTGAGCAGACCCAGCCTGATGAACAGTAACTTGAGCCGACCCCAGAAAAGCTTGAGCCGACCCCAGCCTGATGAACAGTAACTTGAGCCGACCCCAGATTTGCTCGGGTCGACCCCAGCATGGCTGACAACATAACGGCTAGTTCTGCAAAAATACTTTTTGAGCTCCCAGCGGCTAAAAACGGCTAGTTTCTCCATTGCAACGGCTAGAAAGTCATCTTTGGAGGTTGGAGAAGTATTTAAGAGCCACTATTCATCAAAGGAATGTATCTTGGTGGAAATAAAAGTATGCATTCAAGAGAAAAGAAAATCCAAGAGAGTTTCATTCATTGCTTCATTCAAATTCTGAAAGAAGGTGGTTGAGCAGTCTTCAAGTGAATTCAAGAGCTCTACCAACCCCTTGAGGAGTGAAGCAACGTTGGCAAAGAAGAGAAGAGCAACCTACAAAGTGATAAATATTTTTTTAACTCTTTTCTAAGTACATTATTGTATTATTTGCTCACTTAGGAGCTTTAAACCTTTTATTTCTCATTCATTGTAAGGTTTGTTGGCGAGCCCATAAAACCAACGGTGTAGGTTGTTGGTGTTAGGAACCCGCCCATGCCGCAGAAAAATTTTAAAAATTTCAGATGCAGCGGAAGAGGCATGTGCGGGATCAACCGTTCATTGCATGAACGTTATTTAAAATCGTTCGTAGATAGATAAGGATTAAAAACTTTTTAAAAATATTAGAAGATCAGATCTTCACCTTGTGCGGGTAGATGATCACCGCAAACTGATAATCGTGGTTTTAGATGAAGGTTCGCTTGAAGCCGTTCAAGTGCCCGGCCACTACGGGTATCCATACGAAGCAGGAACCGATCCAAGCTTTCTATCTCCCCGGGGTGCTAGCTCCCTTGCAGAGATAACTTTGATGGCTGATCTTCTCTCTTTCTTTCAACTCTTGAATGTGCTTGAGAGGAGGAAGAAGAAGGATGAAGAAAAGAAGAGGAACGAAGCCCCTGCAACCCACTTCCTTTTTATTGCGTTGGAAGAAGGAAGGGAAGAGGATGAGGCCGCCAACACCTTGGACTCTTTTTCCCTTGCTTGCGGCTGAAGACCAAGAGGAGGAAGGGGCCACGGCACAAGGAGGAGGAAAAGAGGAATTACCTCTAGGGTTTGGCCTTTTGGTCCTTATAAAGTCATATGAAGCTCCTACCTTTTAGCAGCTTCATTATATTCCTTTTAAGAACCAAGGGTAATCCCTCATCACGCACGCCCCCACTTGATCTAATCAAGTGGGGCGTGGGTCCTAACTCTAGGTGATTCAATCCTCTTCCAAAGAGGATTGGGTGCACTTGTTTTCCTTCAAATTCTAATCCAATTAGGATTCGTTTGAATCATGACTTAATTGAACCATTCAATCCCAATTAAATTAGGAGTCATCATAATTCATTAGATTAATAATTAATTAGGACTTAAGAAGTCCTAATCCAATTAGGACTTATTTAATTTTAGTCCTAATCCAATTAGGACTCTAATTTGAATCCAAAGTCCTAATCCGATTAGGACTCTAGGAATCCTACTCCAAGTAGGAATCCAATTTTAATTCAAAACTTCTAATCTAATTAGGATTGTTGGAATCCTACTCCAAGTAGAAATTCCAGTCCTACTCCAATTAGGATTCTCAGTCCTAATCCAATTAGGACTCTAGGAATCCTACTCGAAGTAGGATTTGTGTTTAAGTCCAATTAATTAATTCCATTGTTCCTTCTTCAACTGAATATCAATCGAATTAATTACTTGTGATTCCTAATAACGATTCAACCATCGGATCGGTCAATACTTCTAGTGTGTGTGATCCCATAGGTTATATTCTGACTGGTAGTGAGATATATTGTGATCTCTATCACAATATCATTGAAAACTCCTTTCAATGGGTCGGAACGATTCCAACTCTACTCATTAGGGTTTATCGATCATCGAGATAATTCCTGTGAGTTCCACCATCCACCAGTGACACCTAGCAGCATGTAGTGGCTACCTAGCAGAATGGAATGATGAACCTCTAGGTGCAGTTATCATGTGATACAATCCTTCTATCGTGGATCCCTACAAGACGGAGGTCATGGATAACCCGTCAAACCCCTTCGTCTGTCATATGTCAAGATTTATTCGACTTATGTTCGAGAGCGGAGAACTCTTTCTCCACTGTGCAATCTGCCCCGGCCGAGGTCTTTCGAACTCAGTCTTATAAATCACATAGGATCTCTCCTTATCTATCAAGGTCGATAGATTCCTTATAGGTGCATACCCTACTCCTACAGTGAACCTACTACAGCCAATCTACACTGCATGGACCCATATGGCTAGAGACCATGTATATGTGCAGTCAAACTACAATAACCTTACTGTGAGTAGCCTAAGAATCGCAGGTCAAAGGACCAGTCACACTACTGAACATCAAGCAAGTCACTGACGAGTGGATAGACATCCAAGTGACTTCTTGTCTTGGTCACGCTCAGTACCCTTGTTCTTAACAAGCACCTGCACTATTACTTCAGTGTCTCCACACCGTGGACTCGAATCTCGTCAATCCATAGGATAAGTAATGTGTGCACTGATCTCATCGGATCCATCACCGTCCTCGTGATGATCCATCGATCAGGAGCATTTAGAAATTAATCACTAATGATACATGGCTCAAATTCTCAACTCTTGAGAATATGCATTATTATCTTATTAATTTCTTGGACGATTCATAGACACAATAACAATATGAATGAAAAAGATGCCTTTCATTTATTTAATAATAAATAGTCAAGTACAAAAATATGTCCCTAGAATTAATAATGTGTCAGCCAGATTGGCTTCTAGGGCATACATCTAACAATCTCCCACTTGCACTAAAGCCAATTGGTCATGTATCTTAGGCCCATCTTCTCAACGTGGGCTTCAGTCTTTTGCTGACTCAGCTGCTTAGTGAATGGGTCTGCCACGTTGTCCGCGGAGTCTACTCTCTGCACCTCGACATACTTCTTCTCAACATAGTCGCGTATGAGGTGGAAGCGCCGCTCTATATACTTGGACTTCTGATGAGACCTTGGCTCCTTAGCAAGAGCTATGGCGCCATTATTATCGCAGTAGAGTATTATGACATCTAATGTCATCACGTCCAACTCTGCAATAAATTTCTTGAACCAGAAGCCTTCTTTAGCAGCTTCAGAGGCGGCGATGTATTCAGCTTCCATAGTAGAATCAGCAATGATCGGTTGTTTAGAACTTTTCCAATTCACCGTACCACCATTGCATAAGAACACATATCCAGATGTTGACTTCCTATCATCAATATCAGTCATGAAGTCTGAATCTGTGTACCCTTCTACCTTTAACTCTGATGATCCTCCAAAAATCAAGAATAAATCTTTAGTTCTTCTCAAGTACTTAAGAATATTTTTCATAGCTGTCCAGTGTTCTTCACCTGGATTCGACTGATATCTGCTTGTGACACTCACAGCAAGGGCTATATCAGGTCGTGTACATAGCATGGCATACATGAGGCTCCCTATTGCCGATGCATAAGGGATCTTGCTCATGCGTTGAATCTCTTCAGATGTATTGGGGCACATCTTCTTGGAGAGATGAATTCCATGCCTTAGGGGTAAGAGACCCCTTTTAGAGTTTTCCATGCTGAACCTTTTCAGCACTTCCTCTATGTACATCTTCTGTGATAGACTAAGCATCCTTTTAGATCTATCTCTATAGACCTTTATTCCCAAAATATAGGATGCTTCCCCAAGATCTTTCATGGAGAACTCTTTTGACAACCAGACCTTGACTGAGGTTAGCATGAGAATATCATTTCCTATCAGGAGGATGTCGTCTACGTACAGTACGAGAAATACGACAGCACTTCCACTAACTTTTTTGTAAACACACGGTTCCTCTTCGTTTTTGATGAAATCAAACATTTTGATTGCGTCATCGAAACGAGTGTTCCAACTCCGAGATGCTTGCTTTAGTCCATAGATGGACCTTTGCAGCTTGCAGACCTTGTGATCTCCATCACTGGAAGTGAAACCCAAAGGCTGTTCCATATAGATATCTTCATCAAGATATCTATTCAAGAAAACAGTTTTCACATCCATCTGCCAGATTTCATAATCATGAAATGCTGCAATGGCAAGCAATGTTCGGATGGATTTTAGCATGGCTACAGGTGAAAAGGTTTCGTGATAGTCAATGCCTTCGCGTTGACTATATCCTTTCGCCACTAGCCTTGCTTTATAGGTCTCTACCTTTCCATCCGAACCTATCTTCCTTTTGTAAATCCATTTGCATCCAATAGGTACAATACCTTCTGGTGGATCTACTAGGGTCCAGACTTGGTTGAAATGCATGGAGTCTAACTCTGATTTCATAGCTTCCAACCATTTCTCGGAATCGATATCAGATATCGCGTCGTTGTAGGTTTTGGGATCCTGTGTGTGATCCCTATCTCCCACTAGGAACATTTTCTCGGTATCCTCTTCTAGTATATCTAAGTATCTATCGAGAGGATGGGAGACCCTACTAGATCTGCAAGGTGGTTGAGGGACATCGTGTACTGGCTCTGTATGAATGGATTCGATAGGATCCATGACTCGTTACTTTTCGGAGACTTTCTTTTCAAGCTCAATTTTCCTCCCACTGCCTCTATCAAGGATAAACTGGTTTTTCAAGAAGATGGCGTGTCGACTCACAAACACATTGTGATCTTCTGAGACGTAAAAATTGTATCCTAATGACTCTTTAGGATATCCTATAAAACGAGCACTTATGGTCCTAGCCTCTAGCTTGTCCGTCTATAGTCTTTTGACGTGGGCCAGACATCCCCAAATCTTGATATGACCAAGACTTGGATTCTTACCATACCATATCTCATACGGTGTGGTAGGAAAGATTTAGAGAGAACTCTATTCAGTAGATATACTGCAGTAAATAAGGCATCTCCCCAAAGAAACATAGGTAAATCAGTGAAGCTCATCATGGACCGGACCATATCCAATAGAGTCTGATTTCTTCTCTCTGACACCCTGTTGAGTTGAGGTGTACCCGGAGGAGTCTATTGTGAGACTATGCCATTGTCCTTGAGATAGTCCCAAAATTCTCCACTAAGGTATTCTCCTCCTCGATCTGATCGAAGAGCCTTAAGAGGTTTTCTAGTTTGTTTTTCTACTTCATTCTTGAACTCTTTGAACTTTTCAAAAGATTCAGACTTGTGTCTCATAAAATACACATACCCATACCGTGAATAATCATCGGTAAAGGTAATGAAGTACGAATAACATCCCCTAGCTTGCACATCGAATGGGCCACACACATCTGTGTGTATCAGGGTAAGTATTTCAATGGTCCTCTCCCCATGTCCTACAAAGGGCAATCTAGCCATTTTTTCTTGAAGACAAGACTCGCAAACTGGATATGACTCGGAAGTCAATGAGCTGAGAAGCCCATCTTTATCCATTTTGTTCATTCTGTCCTCTCCAATATGGCCAAGCCTGAGGTGCCACAAATATTTTTGGTTTATCTCATTCCTGGATCTCTTGGATCCTTTGGCACTCACTTCTTTCTCAGACACATTTATAGATACATTTATATGCAAATAATAGAGACTATCAATCATAAAACCACGTGTGACTATTTTATTTCTGAAATAAATAGAACAGTAGTCTTTGTCAAATGTAAAAACATGACCTTCCTGTGCTAGACATGAAACAGAAATCAAATTTCTGCTAGCAGCAGGTACATAATAGCAGTCTCTAAGTAATAAACTAAAACCAGACGGTAGTCGCAGATGGTAGGTGCCCACAGCCACAGCAGCAACTTTTGCCCCGTTGCCAACCCGAAGGGTTATCGCACCTTCCGCCAGCCTTTCTACTTTCCTTTAGACCCTGCATGGTAGTGCACAAATGAGCACTAGAACCAGAATCTATAACCCAACTAGAAGTAGAAGAAATCGTTAGATTAGTTTCAATTATGAGCAAGTCTATACCTTCTGAAGGTATGTCACCTTTCTTGTTCTTCAGGCTCTCGAGGTATGAAGTGTTGGGGTATGTGGAGACCATTAGTGATGAAGAGAATTGAAGGAGAATTAATTCTGCATAGTTCTGTCTGGCGGACTGTCGGAGTCGACTCGAGCTACAGTCGAGTCGACTCGGGAACAGTCGAGTCGACTCGAGGCCTGTCGAGTCGACCCGGGAGGAGAAAAGCCGAAAAACCATGTTTCTGTCTGGACTGTCAGAGTCGACTCGAGCTACAGTCGAGTCGACTCGAAGCATCGTCGAGTCGACTCGAGCCACAGTCGAGTCGACCCGAGATCATGCCAGTTATACTGGAAGTTGTCTAGACGTGCCCGAGTCGACTCGAACTAAAGTCGAGTCGACTCGAGCTCGCAGGAAATCATACGGATGAGTTTCCTTTGGTGTTTTTGGTGGCACTTCGACGGCTATGATCATCTGAAGGTCTTGAGACTATATATAGGACTCATGAGAGCCCTAGGGGATAGAGATTGCCGTATATTTGAGAGAGACTCTTGTTTGTGAGGCTAGGGTTCTAGAGAAGAAGAGGATTGGGATCCTACTTCTTGTGCAAAGGGAATTCTGTGTGAATCTCTTGTAGAGCGATCGCTTGTGATCGTTCGAGTGTGTGCTATCTCTGTAATCAGATCATCCTAATTGAGATTTGGAGCGGTGGACGACGTAGGCTACTTGTAGCCGAACCTCGTTACATCTTTGTGTTTGCTTTGCTATTTTCTTCCTTCTTCTTCCTTTGATCTTTGATAATTCGTTGCGGTGCTCAAGTGTTTTACCCTACTGATACCAGGGGTAATCTTTTGCCCTTCGTAGCGGAAGCGAAGTGGTGATCCTTGAGTCCGGTGTCGAGGGAGCGAGAGAGTGCTTATCCGTTCGTTTCTCTCTTTGCTTGTCCGACGTCGGTGGCGGCGCCGGTGTGAGTGGGTTCCGGCGCGGGCGCTGACAACAAGTGGTATCAGAGCTATTGGTTTTCTGCAATGGCGGATGAAGGAAAGGTGCGAATTGAGAAGTTCAATGGCACGAACTTCGGGTTTTGGAAGATGCAAATAGAGGATTACCTTTATTAGAAGGATCTCTATTTACCTCTTGGAGGTAGAGCAAAGAAACCAGAGAAGATGCCCGATGAAGACTGGGAGGTCCTCGATCGGAAGACGCTCGGCACCATTAGATTGTCACTGTGGCATTCAACATCAAAAATGAGAAGACGACGATGGAGTTGATGGCAACATTGTCGCGGATGTACGAGAAACCCTCAGCATCAAACAAGGTATTTCTCATGAAGAGGTTGTTTAATCTTCGTATGAAAAATGGCGGCAGCATAGCAGAATACCTCAACGAATTCAATGGACTCACGGCCCAGTTGGAGTCAGTGGAGATTAGTTTTGACGATGAGATTCGGGCATTGCTAATCCTCTTCGGATTGCCTGATAGCTGGGAGGGCCTGGTGATGGCAGTGAGCAACTCTTCGGCGACGGGGAAGTTGATCTTTGATGATGTTGTGGGAGTGCTTCTGAGTGAAGAAGCAAGAAGGAAATCTTCTGGAGCTACAGAGTCGTCTGAAAGTGTACTAAACACCTCTGACCGGGGAAGACAAAAGAAGGACGGTCGATTTTGAAGCGACTCGAAGTCGAGATCCAGCAGGTCTCGAGCACCTCAGAACAAGGGATTGAAGTGCTGGAACTGCGGGAAGATGGGGCACTTTAGGAGGGACTGCAAATCTCCTAAAGGGAAGCAAGGCGACCACACCGAAGGAGTCAGCAAGGATCTGGCAAATCTTGCTGAAGACGGTGATATGGATGCCCTCGTTCTCTTTTATCTACCTGTGACGAGTCTTGGGTGATAGACTCGGGCGCGTCTTTCCATGCTACATCCCAACGGAAGCTTCTTGGAGGATATGAGAAGGGAGACTTCGGCAAAGTCTACCTAGGGGATGGAGAGCCTTTAACCATACAAGGAAGGGGAAGCGCGGAAGTGAAGTTGATTTCTGGATCTTCACTTGAGCTTGAGGACGTACGGCACGTGCCTCAACTGCAGAGGAATCTGATTTCTGTTGGACAGTTGGCGAGCCAGGGGTACAACACTACTTTCACAGCTGATAAGTGGAAGATATCCAGGGGTTCGTTGACGGTGGCTAGTGGCAAGAAGGTTGGGACACTTTATGTCGCCAACGGCACGGAGAACTCTATTGGAGTTGCTGCAGCAGATGTGGACACCAAGTTATGGCATTGTAGACTTGGGCACATGAGTTATCAGGGACTGGAGGTGATGCACCAGTTGGAAAAGCTGCAGGGTCTCAGGAGTGTTGAGATGGACTTCTGTGAGAATTGTGTTCTCGGAAAGCAGAAGCGTGTTTCATTCAACAAAGAAGGTAAACCTCGGAAGCAAGAAAAGCTATATCTCATGCACACGGACGTGTGGGGGCCTGCACCAGTTTCTTCTATTGGTGGATCTCAGTACTATATTACTTTTATTGATGATGCTACCAGGAAGCTTTGGGTGTTCTTCTTGAAACATAAGTCAGAGGTATTTGGGGTCTTCAGGAGATGGCAGGCGATGGTAGAACTCGAGACAGGAAAGAGGTTGAAATGCCTGAGATCGGACAACGGTGGTGAGTATTGTAGCAGAAAGTTTGAGGACTACTGTGCAGATGCTGGGATCGTCAGGCAGAGGACAGTTCCAGGGACACCACAACAAAATGGAGTTGCTGAAAGGATGAACAGAACAATAAATGATCGTGCCAGGAGCATGAGGATACATGCTGGATTGCCACAGCAGTTTTGGGCGGAAGCAGTTAACACTGCTGCCTACTTGATCAATAGAGGGCCATCAAAGAAACTTGAATTTGGGATTCCTGAGGAAGCATGGACAGCGAAGAAGATTGATTTGGCGCACTTACGAGTATTCGGTTGTACCAGTTATGTCCATGTTGATTCCAGTCAAAGAAGCAAACTAGACGCCAAATCAAAGAAGTGCATTTTCGTTGGATACGGAGGTCAACTGTTTGGGTACCGGCTTTGGGATCCCGAACATAGGAAGATCATTCGTAGTAATGATGTGGTATTCAATGAGAAAATGCAGCAGAGCTATGAATCAGAAACAAAACCTGTTGAGCCGTGTTTTGTGGATCCTGAAGAGGAGTCTACAAATTCTGGTCAGAAGACTCAGTCAGAGCAAGAACCTGAAGCATTGGCACCCCCTCCACAACTAAGAAGGTCCACTCGTAGTACTCATGGGAAGCCTCCTCAAAGGTATGATGGGACTCTTAGTTATTTGCTGCTCACAGATAATGGCGAACCTGAATGCTTCACGGAGGCATTGAAGGTTGATACCAGGGAGGAGTGGGAGTTGGCCATGGATGATAAGATGAAGTCATTGGAGCAGAATCAAATGTGGGATTTGGTGGATCTGCCCAAGGGGAAGAAAGCACTGTCAAACAAATGGGTTTACAGGCTGAAGGAAGAGCAGGGTGGGAAGAAGCGGTACAAGGCCAGACTGGTTGTAAAAGGATTTCAGCAGAGAGCAGGTATCGACTTCACAAAGATTTTTTCTCCTGTAGTTAAGATGAGTTCTATTCGAGCGGTGCTGAGTATGGTGGCAGTAGAGGATCTTCACTTAGAGCAGCTTGATGTGAAGACGGCCTTTCTCCACGGAGATCTCGATGAGGAGATATATATGCAGCAGCCGGAGGGATACATTGCAGCTGGCACGGGTGACTTAGTCTGCAAATTAAAGAAAAGCCTCTATGGTTTGAAACAGGCACCCAGACAATGGTATCTCAAGTTCAATAGTTACATGCTTGAGATAGGATACAGGAGATGTCAGGAGGATCACTGTTGCTACTTCCGGGACTTCGGTACATTTTACATTATCTTGCTATTGTATGTTGATGACATGTTAGTTGCAGGAGCTAGCATGCATGAGATTGCAAAATTGAAGCTGAAGCTGTCATGAAAATTTGCAATGAAGGATCTAGGAGCAGCGAAACAGATCCTTGGGATGCGGATCAGCAGAGATAGGTCTAAACATATCCTCAGACTATCTCAGGCGGAGTACATCAGCCGAGTACTCAGGAGATTCTGCATGGAGGGTGCCAAACCTGTTGGCACACCGCTGGGAGCCCACTTTAAGCTTTCAAAAGGGCAAAGTCCGAAGATGCGGGTGGAGGAGCTCAATATGTCAAAAATCCCGTATGCATCGGCAGTGGGGAGCTTGATGTACGCTATGGTGTGTACGAGACCAGACATTGCTCAAGCAGTGGGAGTTGTGAGTCGCTTTATGAGCTGCCCAGGCTTGGAGCATTGGCGCGCGGTCAAATGGATACTGAGGTATCTGAGAGGCACTGAGCACATGTCATTGTGCTATGGAGGTTCTGAGATCCGGCTACAGGGCTCTGTGGACTCAGACATGGCAGGGGACTTGGACGGCAGAAGGAGCACGACAGGGTACTTGTTCACCTTGGGCAGTGGAGCCGTCAGTTGGATTTCCAGGTTGCAACCAGTTGTTGCATTGTCAACAACGGAGGCGGAGTATGGGGCAGCCACAGAGGCGTGCAAGGAACTAATATGGCTTCAAGGCTTGATGAAGGAGCTTGGGAAGGAGCAAAAGGATTGCATGTTATATTCAGATAGTCAAAGTGCAATTCATCTGGCGAAGAATTCAGTTTTCCATTCAAGGACGAAGCATATTGACATACGGTACCACTTCGTGAGGTCATTGCTCGAGCAGAGACTTGTCAAGTTGGAGAAGATTCATACAAGTCAGAATTCTGCAGATATGTTGACGAAGGTCGTCACGGTGGAGAAGCTGAGGAGTTGTTCAGCTTCTGCTGGTCTTCATGCTTGAAGACGTTGAGGAGGCATCGTACCAATTTCACTAGGATGATCCAGTTTTTCAGTGGGAGCACAGAGGAGAACCAAGTAACAAGAGGATATACCCAAGGTCTCCAAGTGGGAGATTGTTGGGGTATGTGGAGACCATTGGTGATGAAGAGAATTGAAGGAGAATTAATTCTGCATAGTTCTGTCTGGCGGACTGTCGGAGTCGACTCGAGCTACAGTCGAGTCGACTCGGGAACAGTCGAGTCGACTCGAGGCCTGTCGAGTCGACCCGAGAGGAGAAAAGCCGAAAAACCATGTTTCTGTCTGGACTGTCAGAGTCGACTCGAGCTACAGTCGAGTCGACTCGAAGCATCGTCCAGTCGACTCGAGCCACAGTCGAGTCGACCCGAGATCGTGCCAGTTATACTGGAAGTTGTCCAGACGTGCCCGAGTCGAATCGAACTAAAGTTGAGTCGACTCGAGCTCGCTGGAAATCATACGGACGAGTTTCCTTTGGTGTTTTTGGTGGCACTTCGACGGCTATGATCATCTGAAGGTCTTGAGACTATATATAGGACTCATGAGAGCCCTAGGGGATAGAGATTGCCGTATATTTGAGAGAGACTCTTGTTTGTGAGGCTAGGGTTCTAGAGAAGAAGAGGATTGGGATCCTACTTCTTGTGCAAAGGAAATTCTGTGTGAATCTCTTGTAGAGCGATCGCTTGTGATCGTTCGGGTGTGTGCTATCTCTGTAATCAGATCATCCTAATTGAGATTTGGAGCGGTGGAGGACGTAGGCTACTTGTAGCCGAACCTCGTTACATCTTTGTGTTTGCTTTGCTATTTTCTTCCTTCTTCTTCCTTTGATCTTTGATAATCCGTTGCGGTGCTCAAGTGTTTTACCCTACTGATACCAGGGGTAATCTTTTGCCCTTCGTAGCGGAAGCGAAGTGGTGATCCTTGAGTCCGGTGTCGAGGGAGCGAGAGAGTGCTTATCCGTTCGTTTCTCTCTTTGCTTGTCCGACGTCGGTGGCGGCGCCGGTGTGAGTGGGTTCCGGCGCGGGCGCTGACAACATGAAGGACAGTTTCTCTTCCAGTGGCCGTCGACATTGTAGTGGAAACATTTTCCTTTGTCATTAGCCTTTTTCTTTTGAACTTCCTTCTTTGGCTTCTTGTCTTTCTTCTGCTTCTTAGCAGGCTTCTTTTTCTTCCAAGTAGACTTTCTCTTGGAATCAGAAGTCAACTCAGCAGTAAGGACATTGCCCCTTGAACCTTTCAAGGCTCCCTCAGCAGTTACCAACATATTTATCAGTTCAGTCTTAGTGCATTCAATCTTATTCATGTGGTAGTTTACTATAAACTGACCAAATGAATCCGGAAGGGATTGAAGGATCAGATCTACTTGCAATTTCTTATGCATGTTCATACCGAGCTTCTCAAGCTCCTCTAGGTCCTTGATCATAGTCAGACCGTGATCATGGACAGACTGCCACTCGCGCATCTTTGCTTTGAAGAGCCTCTTGGACACTTCAAAACGAGCTGTGCGGCTCTGCTCACCATACAACTCTTGCAGGTGTGCCAGTATGTTCCTAGCAGTCTTCATATTTTTCATGCTGGCATTGTAGTTCATTGGACATGGATGCAATGATATAGCACTTGACTCTGATGTCATCATCCGTCCACTTTTGATGCGTCACATGCTGATCATCAGTAGGACGTGCTGGTAGTCTAGGGATATCATTTTCGAGTATGTAGCCCAGTTTCTCACAATTCAAAACAATTTTGAAGTTTCTAAGCCAGTCCTTGTAATTGGTTCCAGTCAATCGGTTGGTCTCAAGAGTACGGGTCAAAGGGTTTGAGGCTGACATTATGATCTGCAGAGAGTAAAGATTCTAGTTAGACTTTTGTACTTGATTCTTAATCTGTTCTAAGGTCTTTTAGAACAAATGTACCTCCCACTATTTTCTCGAATCCCTTACACTCCCCTGGTAAGAAAACGGAAATCCTACGTGACTAGGATTTCTAGTAGGTACTGCGGTCTCACCAATCTACATGGCACCTCACCTAACAGTTATTGGTGACACATAGATGGATGAGTGTACAACTCTTGTACAATGTTTCTCAAGCATGTTGTAGTGCAACTTGGTCTCTAAGTTATGAAGACCTCACCTAATAGTTATTGGTCCCATTTCTTAGTTAAGTCAGACCCACCGTATAACCGTAAAAATAAAGTCGTCATTGGGTCCTCACCTAACAATTATTGGTGCCCAACCCCACCTTTATCCTACAATATCTCATGTCTATAGAGAGGTCCAGCCCCCCGATGCAACTTGCCCACTATATCCAGCCGAGACAAATCAACATCAGAAAGACCTTAGCAGCTCTACTACGGTGGAAGACCTATTGACTTAATATTGGTTAATCAGGTCTTAGTGTTTGCAACTTGAGCTCTTTATAAGAGGTAATCGAACAATTGGCCAGGTAAGCAGGTGGGAGGCTCCCCTTACTCAGAGAGTAAGGTCCTAATTAAGTAACCGCCTTTCATGCTTTCCTAGACACCAATTAGATTAATTAATCTAATATGACTTGCTCATGTTGGTTCACTCTCGACTTGATTGAGGAGGTTTTAATTTAGGTCTCAATTGGGTTTGCTACATCACATGTAAACCTATCTACCCCGCTCTCATTCACATCACATGCAAAACGGCACATCATAGGCAGTTATAATCGCAGCATCAAATAAAGCTAAACTTTAAATAGGTGATGATCATGGATTCTAATTAGGTCGTATTACAAGCACATGCACGTCAATCGATCAATTGGTCTTCAACTCTTGAATTGGTTCTAAGCCTCCTTGATTCGATCCTTGATCAACTCTTGATCCCATCGCCATCAACCGCTTAGATCGCCGTTCATCTCATGCCTTGTCTTCAACTTGATCGTTGACGTACATCACATCACAGAAATACAACCAGATGTAAAAATAAAAATAATAATAAATTATATCTCCTTTTAGGAGGCACGCAGGCCTCTCAAAACATCAAATAAGATGCATGCGAGCATCTGAAAAATTACATGACATTATAGATCACATCGCAGGTCATTACATTTGATACCAAAAGGGTTTGAATCCTATGATCATCACCACATGAAGCAATTATAATTTTCAGATCTGAAATCTAATTGATTATTTCATGACATAGGTTGCTGATCATGCTAATCATGATTCTAAACTTTGTAATCTCATTAACAATGCAATTAGAATCATCTTTTTATCACATAAAAATCAGCATGCAATAATCAGCACCCTAGAAAAAATATGCATGCATAATCATTTAAATTTTAGATCTAATAAGCCTATTAATAATTAATCCTTACCTTAATCTACGATGCCTAGGCTCTGATACCATTGTTAGGAATCCGCCCATGCTGCAGAAAAATTTCAAAAATTTCAGATGCAGTGGAAGAGGCATGCGCGGGATCAACCGTTCATCGCATGAACGTTGTTTAAAACCGTTCGTAGATAGATAAGGATTAAAAACTTTTTAAAAACATTAGAAGATCTGATTTTCATCTTGTGCGGGTAGATGATCACCGCAAACTGATGATCGTGGTTTTGGATGAAGGTTCGCATGAAGCCGTTCAAGTGCCCGGCCTCTACGGGTATCCACACGAAGCAGAAACCGATCCAAGCTTTCTATTTCCCCGGGGTGCTAACTCCCTTGCAGAGATAACTTTGATGGCTGATCTCCTCTCTTTCTTTCAACTCTTGAATGTGCTTAAGAGGAGGAAGAAGAAGGATGAAGAAAAGAAGAGGAACAAAGCCCCTGCAGCCCACTTCCTTTTTCTTGCGTTGGAAGAAGGAAGGGAAGAGGATGAGGCCGCCAACACCTTGGACTCTTTTTCCATTACTTGCGGCTGAAGACCAAGAGGAGGAAGGGGCCGCGGCACAAGGAGGAGGAAAGGAGGAATTACCTCTAGGGTTTGGCCTTTTGGTCCTTATAAAGTCATATGAAGCTCCTACCTTTTAGGAGCTTCATTATATTCCTTTTAAGAACCAAGAGGAGGGGCACACGCCCCTCTTCTTTTCTCTTGGATTTCGGCCAAGCCCTCTTCATAATCCCTCATCACGCACGCCCCCACTTGATCTAATCAAGTGGGGCGTGGGTCCTAACTCTAGGTGATTCAATCCTCTTCCAAAGAGGATTGGGTGCACTTGTTTTCCTTTAAATCCTAATCCAATTAGGATTCGTTTGAATCATGACTTAATTGAACCATTCAATCCCAATCAAATTAGGAGTCATCATAATTCATTAGATTAATAATTAATTAGGACTTAAGAAGTCCTAATCCAATTAGGACTTATTTAATTTTAGTCCTAATCCAATTAGGACTCTAATTTGAATCCGACGTCCTAATCCGATTAGGACTCTAGGAATCCTACTCCAAGTAGGAATCCAATTTTAATTTAAAACTCCTAATCTAATTAGAATTGTTGGAATCCTACTCTAAGTAGAAATCCCAGTCCTACTCCAATTAGGATTTTCAGTCCTAATTCAATTAAGACTCTAGGAATCCTACTCGAAGTAAGATTTGTGTTTAAGTCCAATTAATTAATTCCATTGTTCCTTCTTCAACTGAATATCAATCGAATTGATTACTTGTGATTCCTAATCACGATTCAACCATCGGATCGGTCAATACTTCTAGTGTGTGTGACCCCATAGGTTCTATTCTGACTGGTAGTGAGATATATTGTGATCTCTATCACAATATCATTGAAAACTTCTTTCAATGGGTCGGAACGATTCCAACTCTACTCATTAGGGTTTATCAATCATCGAGATAATCCCTGTGAGTCCCACCATCCACCAGTGACACATAGCAGCATGTAGTGGCTACCCAGCAGAATGGAATGATGAACCTCTAGGTGCAGTTATCATGTGATACAGTCCTTCTATCGTGGATCCCTACAAGACGGAGGTCATGGATAACCCGTCAAACCTCTTCATCTGTCATATGTCAAGATTTATTCGACTTAAGTTCGAGAGCGGAGAACTCTTTCTCCACTGTGCAATCTGCCCCGGCCGAGGTCTTTCGAACTCAGTCTTATAAATCACATAGGATCTCTCCTTATCTATCAAGATCGATAGATTCCTTATAGGTGCATACCCTACTCCTACAGTGAACCTACTGCAGCCAATCTACACTGCATGGACCCATATGGCTAGAGACCATGTATATGTGCAGTCAAACTACAATAACCTCACTGTGAGTAGCCGAAGAATCGCAGGTCAAAGGACCAGTCACACTACTGCAGCATCAAGCAAGTCACTGACGAGTGGATAGACATCCAAGTAACTTCTTGTCTTGGTCACGCTCAGTACCCTTGTTCTTAACAAGCACCTGCACTATTACTTCAGTGTCTCCACACCGTGGACTCGAGTCTCGTCCATCCATAGGGAAAGTAATGTGTGCACTGATCTCATTGGATCGATCACCGTCCTCGTGATGATCCATCGATCAGGAGCGTTTAGAAATTAATCACTAATGATACATGGCTCAAATTCTCAACTCTTGAGAATATGCATTATTATCTTATTAATTCCTTGGACGATTCATAGACACAATAACAATATGAATGAAAAAGATGCCTTTCATTTATTCAATAATAAATAGTCAAGTACAAAATTATGTCCCTAGAATTAACAATGTGTCAGCCAGATTGGCTTTTAGGGCATACATCTAATAGTTGGTGAGCCCGTAAAACCAACGTAGGTTGTTGGTGAGCCCGTAAAACCAACCTAAGTTGTTGGTAAGCCCATAAAACCAACCTAGGTTGTTGGTGAGCCCGTAAAACCAACAGTAACATTAATTGGTGATCCCGTAAAACCAATTGTAAGGGTTTTTGGATTGTAAGCCCGGAAAAACAATCCAACTGTAATCCGAGGGGTTATAGTGAATTTCCAAGGAAACGCTTGGGGAGTGGACGTAGGTGCTTTGGGGTGCACCAAACTACTATACTTGATTGTGTTTGCATTGTGTGCTTCTTAGTTTATTTTTTTTACTTAATTAATTGCTCTAGCTTAAATTCTAAAAGTAACTTAATCACAATTGTTTAGAGTTTTACTACTATTGCTTCCACTGCACCTATATTATCACATAAGCCAAACCACATTCACTTAAAAACAAATTTGAGGCCTTAAAATTTAGAAAATCCAATTCACCCCCCCGCTCTTGGGTTGTCACCTTGGGCAACAAGTGGTATCAGAGCAGGCGCTCCATAATTTCTTGCCGTGTGACTTTGACCTAACCGTCAAAGAGCCAAAGATCATGACAACTCAAATAGATAGTTTTCTAGGAGAGGAATAATTAATTGATAGACCTCCACTATTTAATGGTATAAACTACACACATTGGAAAGCACGCATGCGCATTTTCATTCAAGCATATGACTACGATTTATGGAGTATCATAGTCAATGGGCTACACACAAACACTAATCATGATAAGAAAATGGCTCAGCAAAATGCAAAAGCCATGAATACTCTATATTGTGCATTGGATGATAGTGAACTTAATAGCATATCTTTTTGCATAACTGCTAAGAAAATATGGAGTATGTTTGAAGTTAAATATGAATGCACTAACATTTCTAGTAAATTTGAAACTAACTCCGAAGAAGAAGAGCAGCAAACTAAAATTGAAAATCTATACTTTGTGGTACTTGAAGATGAGGTATGTACTCGAACATAAAGTGAATTCTCATTCAAAAATCAAGTACATATTGAAGCTCAATCCGATTTTACATTTGATGAACTTTATGATGCTTTTTCTGATTTATACTTAGAATACAAGAAGCTTAGTTTAAAGAATAAAAAGCTATATTTCAAAATGTCAGAAGAAAGAAATTCTACTGTTGAAATGAAAGACAAATTAAATTCTGAGAATGAACGCTTAAGGTTAAATTCAGAAGAATTGATTCAGAAAAATTAGAATTTAATTGAAGAAAATCAAAATTTAAGTGAAAAAGTTAACCAACTAAAATTTTTTATTAACAAATTCACTGTAAGTTCAGAAAGATTAAAAATGATGTTTGAAAGCCAACATGCTATTTTTGATAAATCAAGACTTGGCTGGACTTCTTTACTTAAACTCCTAAATAAAAGGGTTATCAATTCACCAAGCAAACCATCAAATAAGATAACTTATTTCAAACATGAAAAGGATGGGCATAACAACTTTGCCTATAGTTCCAATACTATTAAAACAAATGGTAAAGTTGTTACTATTAAACAAATTTGGGTTCCAAAAGGAACCATATGCACTAACCATCAAGGACCCAAGCAAGTTTGGGTACCTAAAATGAAAATATGAGGGTATAGATATAGGTGTGCCAAGTTACCCATGGAATAAATGGAACTCTCATACAAATGGGTGTGCTGATACATAATTTAAGATAAGTCTCAACTTATTCATTAAATCTAGTATCAGGTTTAACATTCTACATCATGTATTAAAATTACGATACTCTCTGCATCAAAGCTTTAAATGCCTTATATGTATGTTAAATTTTTATCTCAACGATCTTAGCATAAATTTTTTCTAGTGCTTGCATGATAATAAGAAAACAATGAATCAATATGTATAACCTTCTCCTTTAAGTTTTTCAAAATCTAAATTTCCTCTCTAGTATAAATGTTTGATGCTGATTTCATGCTAAAACTTTATTGAGCATAATACTTATGAAATCTTATTTTATCCTTTCTGAAGGTATGAATGTAATTCATCATGTTATTATTATACCATTCATTCCTTATATGATTATTTGAAATGTATTATGATTTGCTTTATAAGTCTCATATATGCATCATATGTTAAATCATAATCATCTCAAATTGGTTCAATCATAAATGATTAATGTGTTATGATCATAATGAGAAACTTACTTAAAAGTTTTTATAATAACAAATTATTTTTCCTTTACAAGTAATTCTCAAGACTATTCTAAAAATCTAAGATCAATAAATCTAATCTTTAAAGTGTTTCATTGAGTATAATCATTGTATCCTTGATTGATAGATTAATATCCTTCCATAAAATTATCTCAAATTCTACTGATTAATTTTAACACGTCATGTTTAATCTGAGCATAAAAATCTTTTAAAAGCATGAATATTAATTCTTTTGAACTATCTCTCATAAGTCAAATATAAAATCTTAATTCATCTAAAAGAAAATTGCTTATCTCCCTGAAACATGATTATTTGTATTAAAAGCCGAATCATAATCAGAATTTTGATAGAAACAACTGTTTAAGATAATCTGATTAAAACTTAACTGGTATATCTTATTGATAATTATCTTAAGCAAATAGAATCTAAGCTAAATTGCTTCTGAAAACAAGAAATTAGTTTGACTTTGATAAATCTTCTTATTGCCTCACATGGGTATCCTTGAACCATCTTTTTTAATGAAATTATCTCTTTAGTTCAAGTGACTTGTGCTTGCTTATATTTAAGCAATCTCTTGAGTTGAGTGACTCAAATTCAATTATTGTCATATCTTATTTTAAGTCATCTAGTTAAGAAATATGTTGTATGAATATTTTGTATCTTGAAAAAACTAATGACTTTCCTTCAAGAAAGAAAAAGATTTTGCTAATAATGCAGGATCTATGAGCAAGAAATGAGAGATTTCAACTTGAAGGACACCTCCACATAACGTACAATAAACATTCACATGCAAATAAGAGAGAGGACCTTCTTCAGCCAAAAAAATTTACACATAAAAAATCTAGTAGGTATTTGACTTGAAGAATGCAGAATGAATCGGTAACTTCAGATACCTCTCTTGTAAATTAACTGAGCAAAGTTAATAACTTAAATCTGATTGTGGCATGATTAAAGTCTTTAATTACTAATTTCTGGATATCATGCCTACAGATGTATTGACTAACTTATGCTTTTGAAAATTATTTTATGGTTTGCCTAAATTGAAATATACCTTTGCCTATGTAATGCATAACCATGAAATACACAAGTTTATGCTTCAAATTTTGATTTAAAATAACTTATGATAAACTATGAATCCTTGAGCATAATGAAAATGTTGTTTGCATGATATACATCTATATGATACATTAATTATTTCTTTATTCTGCTCTTTCATGTAAATTACTTGAGATTAACAAAAAGAAAGAGAAATAAAGAAAAGAAAATGAACATTATTCAAGAAAAGTAAAAGCAAATACTCCAATCTTAAGAAAAAGCAAAACAAGCATAATATATTTGGCACATTTGTGAGACTTGTGTGAGCATTCTTTTGGAAGGGATAAAATCCATAATTAATTACATTTAAACAGGGAGAGTTTGGAGTGAACATTTTTAAAGGGAACGGTTTAACCATTCTATATTGCTCATTATAGGGGATAGTATCAATGGGGAGGCTAGTGGTAGTACCCAGTACTATTTGACCCAACTATTCGGTGTAGGGCATATTAGGGACGGCACAAGAGGAAGACTAGTGGTAGTACCTCGTGCCCCTTCCAACTCCACCAGATAGGGAGCAAATAGAGTATAGAGCATAGAAAAGTAAAATAAAAAAAAAATAAAGATCAAAATGTTCATTGACTGCTTAAAGAAAGAAATTCATAAAAATGAGGAAAATGAATGACAAGATAAATAAAAATATATATAAGAAGGATTGTTGCTCACATTGATAATCTCAAAGTAAAAACAAATGAAACTAATGAAATTTGGAAAAACAAATGAAGTTTCAATCACCTTAAAGCACACCTTGACATGCTTGTTCTTAATGCTTTAATACATAATGTTATGACTTAATGCATATTATGTCTTGCATGTGACATGATGTTTTGAATTATGTATTTAGATAACAAATATCTTCTTTAAAGAATAACTTGTAATGCTCAATGCTTGAACAACTTGTTTGAAAACATATTTCTACCAATAGCAATTTTATTTTTCTTTTATGACATTTATAATTTGAAATAGGCTTTAACTTTGCACACAAGTTTTTGCTTCACCTTTGACTTCGAAATAACTTGTATTTCAAAGTTTAATGAAAATTATTTTTACTTGCATTCCATACTTATCAATGATATTTTTGATTTCTCTTGTACCATTCTGATCAAAACTCTTCTTATTAAATCGGTTCCAATGCTAAAAATTACATAAGAATTCTTCTAAAGTATTTTTGAAAGAAATTTCAGCTTTGTCGTTCATGATCATCTTTGAAATCTAAAAGTTGAATATATTTGCAAAAAGGAGAAGAGAAGGACACTTCTATTTTAATTAATATCTTTTAAAAAATAAAAAATAGAATAATCTGAATTTGCAGAATATATTGATTCTAATTTATCCTTCAATTTGCCTAACATTAGTACATAATGTCCTCCAATTTGTACCTGTTGCCCAAAAAGACAACCCAAGAGGGGGGTGAATTGGGTTTTAGGTAATTATTGCAAATAAAAAAACTTAATGAGTAACTAATTAAACCTTATTGCAAGTGGATTAATTAGTTTACTTTATGCAGTGAATGAAGGGAATAGAAGAGACAATGAAACAATCACAAACACAAGAGATTTTATAGTGGTTCGGAGCTAACCCTTGCTCCTACGTTCTACTCCCCAAGCTTCACTTGGGAGTTTACTATAATCCCACGGATTTACAGCCGGTTGTTTACAAGCTCACAACCCAACTTGTTGTTTTACGAGATCATAATGAACTCGGTCGGTTTTCACAGGCTCACCAACTAGAACCATCCGATTGTTTTTCCGGGATCACAATCGAATCCTTACACCGTTGATTTTAACTTCGGCTCACCAACAAACCTCAACAACCTTGGATTCAATCCCCTGATTGAATCAAGTAACAAGAAAACAGTTTGTAAAGAGTACAGGAAAGCTTCCTAAAAAGCAAATATGAACAATATAAATAATGTAGAGTTAGAAGCCCTCAAACAGATTTTGGAAGAGGAAGAAGGAGCTTCTCGAACTCTGAGTCTCCTCTTTGAAATGCAACTGATGATCTGATGTCAGAGGAGAGCCTTGAATGCGAGGAAGACGTTTGGAGGATGGACTTCAATGCACTTCTTCCTTCTTTCTCTTGTATTAATTCTTGAGAGGCTTTGGTAGGTGGAAATCCCTTTTGCTTTGAATGGAGTCACTCTCTTGATGTCTATTACTGTTTACTCTGGCATATTTAAGCAATCTCCCTCGAAAAATAGCCGTTAGACACACTTTTAGAGCCGTTCTGTACAGTCTGCAATTTTTGACATAGTGTCCGTTGGGATCGGAGTCGACTCGCTCGATCTGGAGTCGACTCGGCTGTTGCTGGAGTCGACTCATGCTTTACGGGAGACGACTCGACCCACTGTTCAAAATTTGAAATAAAGTGCTGTCCCGTTCTGGAGTCGACTCGGCCAAACTTGGGAGTCGACTCGCCAATGTCCGGAGATGACTCGGCCCTCCGGAGACGACTCGTTCTCAGAGTTCCAGAGATCTGTTTTTCCACATTTCTTTCTCGAGTCGACTCGGATCATCTTGGAGTCGACTCGGCTCTCAGAGCCCGAAAACTGATCTTCTGTGTTTGGAGTTGAACTGCCTCGGAGTTGACTCGGATTTTGTTGGGGTCGACTCGGCTGACTTGGGAGTCGACTCGGGACACTTGGAGTCGGGCTCGGCTCTCAGGATCCAAAAACTGTTTCTCTGTGTTTTGAGTTGAACTGCCTCGGAGTCGACTCGGACTTTGCTGGAGTCGACTCGGCTCTCAGACACCGGAGGTTGGCTTCTCTGACTTTTAGTCTTGCATTCCTCTAAGAGTCGACTCTTCCCTTTTTAGGAGTCGACTCGGCAACCGTTGAGTCGACTCGAGTTCTTCTAGAGTCGACTCAGCTCTCAGAGTCCAAAAACCAACTTCTCTGTCTTTTCTGTCTGTTACTCCTTGGAGTCGACTCGAACTATCGGGGGTCGACTCGGTAGCATCGGAGTCGACTCGAATTCATTTCAGGAGTCGACTCAGTGACAGGGTCTGAGATTCATTTTTTCTGTCCTGCTGTCTGTTCTTAGTCGGAGTCGACTCGCAGTGTGCCGAAGTCGACTCGAGCCTGTGCCAGAACGTCTGAAACACTTGGAGTCGACTTGAAATCCCTCCGGAGTCGACTCGAGTTTCAGCCTTTGACTTAAGCTGATTTCCACATGCACTCAAAAGAGGATTCTTACAAATTTTGCCTGATATGCTGGATTGAATTGATTAGTATAACATAAAATATACTCAATGACTTTGTGCTCATTGATAAGTGCTTAATATTCATAATTTAGCTATCTTTCCATAGCACTTATCAATGTTCTTAAACTAATAAATACGTATTTTACCATGAAATTGAATGATCATTGAAATAAATTTTAAAATATGGTAAAAGTAAATAATTCTTTTCTTAAATCAGACTACTGAACTTGTCTCTCTCTTGTTTGCAATCTTTCATGAAAAATTACAGGAACATATAAGAAGAGATTGTGTTAACCCGATTGGTAAACTGATAGAGTGTAATCAAGCTAAGGTTATAATTAAATGGATTTTGGTCCTAATTTAGATTGAAAGCTATAATTAATTATTTTTGTATGAAGAAAATGTTTGATATTTATTAGTCACGGTCCCTATTCTTAGTTTTGTCGAGTTCGGTCTGAAGCAGTTTAGCAAGAATTGATTTAAATAACATTGGGCTTGAGACCAAGTTCAAGCAAAATTAAAGATCATAACTACCTCAAATCCAAAGCCAATTCCCCAAACCAATCCTATTCCTTTCCCGCGACCACTATCCAAGCAATCCAACGGTTCAGAAACTCCCGTCTCCGCATCACGTTTCCAAACTAAGCAAAATAGAGGAGATCCTGTTTTAAATTCATATATGCCTATTTTCACGTCAAAATAAAGTAAGAAAAATAATTTTTTCCAAAAAATTACTGGAATCACTGTTCAGGTGAACAATAATCCGAGATAACACTGCTCATATGAACAGTGTTCCATGAAAAACACTGTTCATATGAACAGTGTTAAAATATATATATTATATAATATATAAGCACTGTTTATCTTCTTTCCTCCCTCCTTGCATCAGGGTCGTCCCACTTCTCCCGTCAATCCCGCGTCGTGCCCACCGCGTTCATGCCATCTCCTCTTTCGGATTTCCAGCTCCACGCCGCAACCAGCATCTCCGCCTCGTCTTCCGCCCTGTGACGCAGCCCGCAGCCGAGATCCAGCTCTGCCATCAAGAACCGCGTCAAAATCCCAGCATCTCCGCCTCCTCCTCCGCCCGTGGCGCATCCGGATCCCATCCAGTCTCCGCGATCCCAGCCGGCTGCAATCAACGATCCAGCTCCTCCGCGATCGATCTCCCAGCCGCATCAACCGCGTGCCATCCGCCGCCCGTTCCACCTCCCAGCAGCCGGAATCCACTCCTCCATGATCACCGCTTCAGCATCCCATGAAATCAAGCATCTAGCCGTCTCCCTCTGCCGGATTGGAGCCATTCCAACGTCCGCGATCCCAATGGAATTAGCGAATCCTTCTTCTTTCACTCCACATTAATCCCGCAGCCAGCTCCCATCGGATGAGCATCCGGGATTCGCATCCTCACCAGCGTACTCCCAGGGGATCCATCACTGGTGAGAGGGTCTATATGAAGAAGCCATCGGCAAAGAGAAGGGGGGAGGAGGGTGAGAAGAACCAAGGAACAGAGCATGCTCTGTTATGGTGCCGAGAAGAATAAAAAAAAAAGAGGGATGCTGATTGAGGCGGATGAGTTTAGAGAAAGAAAAAAAAAAGGAGAAAAAGAAGGAAGGACTTGAGACGGATGGCGTGGAGCATCTCAGCAAGCCGATCAAAGTCGCCCGAGCATCATGAGCAGCTAAACTCGGTTTAGGGTTTGATGAGCCATAGAGGAGCATTCGTTTCATTTTTATTGATTTGAGTTTGTATTGTAAGAGTGTTGATGATGAAGAATTTATCAACTGATCTTTATGATTTATCCAATTTATGTGAATCATTTATCTTGCATAAATATTTTATATAGATTGATCTATTTCATCGAATCCAACACCTGTGGTTTGGAGGAGATATTCATGTGACATCGATTTCATGTTTAATTGATTTAATGATCAGGATGCATCATGCTAGGCTAGACAGGTCATGCTTATTGTTAGAGTAGATGGTTTGTGCTAGACTTAGATGATTTCATGCTGGGAATTAGTTTATAATTTTCTTTATGATTGCTTTGGCTGTAGTCGGAAGCAATCAAGTCTTAAATACAACTCAATCATTGAAAGCGTCACGAATATAAATCTATCGGTGGATTCTAGCCCTAAACACCTCCCTCCATAGATAATTCATACTATTACATCCATATTAATTCTTCGTTTTTATCATTTACTCTAGCTTATACCCTTTGAAGTAACTATTCAATTAGGGAAAAATAACTTGTCTCCAATCCCTGTGGACCGACACCCATAATCACTATCCTATGGGATATGTGCTATTGCGTGGTTTATTTTTGAAATTGAAATAACCGATCACTCATCAAAATCAAATAGGGTTATAATCAATCACTCCACAATCTCCCCCTTTTTGATGATGACAAAACATTGAATATCTTTGAAGTGAATTGCTCAATCATTCAGTAAAAGTTTTGAAATAAATTCAAATGTCTGGTTATTTTAATCTATCCAGAATTGAAAGGTATGGATCAGTAAATCCTGAAATTAAAGCTCCCCCTTTCATTTGGAATTATATAAGCCTTCATATCATGCAATCAATTGTTTGGCTTATATGAAGTTAATGATTTCGCTTTCTTAAGATTTCAGATTCTCCCCTCAACATATGCATTCAATTTTGTTTAATTTTTGAATTTTCTTTTAATGTCTTGAATCTTTTTTTGCTTAAATTCTTACTTTCAGAGGAAAATCGACATTTGTTCTTGAGTATGATTCAACTAATCTCCGAATATTCCTTTGAATAGATTCTGGAGATTACTCCTTTAGGAGCCCCAACAGAGAGATAATGAGCCTCGAGGTATCGAATCCACTTAGAACAAATTACATTTTGCTTTAAGAATTTTTCTTTTTTTTGTGATTCCCTTTATATTCAATTCAACATATTTCTCCCCTTTTTGTCATCATAGCAAAAAAAGAAGAACAGAAAAGTATTGCACAGTTTTGTAAGAAAGTGTCTACTCATTGTATTGATGCTAATTTGAGTACAATTGTAGAGAAAAATACAAGTATAGAGCAAATACATCATAAGATAGAAAACAAAGCTACTCTAGGGTTTCTTTGTAGTGGAGGATGTGGCTCCTGATCTAAGTCTATTCATTTGCATGACTAAGCTTATCCCCTCAGATACGTTCCCTAGCTGTGCGATGATCTCCGGGGTGAGTCTAGACTGTGTCGAGGAAATCTCGTTCACTTTTTCCTGGATGGTGTCAAGCTTGAAGATCAACGCATTAGCTAGCCGCTCTGCACCCTGACTCTGGTTGCCTAACTCATGTCTGATGCTGTCTCGCATCTTCTTGTGTCGTCCTTGACGTCACTTATGTTCCAGTATTGAGCTTGAACTAGGCTTCGAATATTGAATATTTCCTCCTTTAGGTTTGCAACCATCTCTGTCACGGCTGCTAAGGAGGGAACTATATCGGTGGAGGGAGCAGTCTGAGGACCTCGTAGCTCCCTCAGCAGATCATCCCTCAGCTCCCTCACTATCTCCTGCCGCAACTCCGAGCTGCTCAGAAGATATTCAACTCCAGGGGCTGCTGCTGAGAGGTGGGGCAGTGGAGGTGGAGGGCTCAGTATGTGTAGGACAGAGGTAGAAGGATAGGTGGGAGATCAGTATAGTGCTCCTGTCATGGTCAGGGCTAGGGGAGTGATGAGTGGTAGGGTCAGATGGTGTGGAAGTGGATGGTTTCCTAACCCAGACTCCCCCGACCTTGTGGAATCCCATCCGATGAAAGGTCCCCTCACCCATGCGATCTGTAAAACGCAGTGAGCGAGAGGGTTCCCCCTCAGGGATAGGGACCTCTAACTCCCTAAATAGAGTGAAAGCATACCGTAAGGGAGACTAGCCTAGGTTTGTCTAGGGGTTCACAAAGGTATTTGTAGATGAGTTTGGAAAGTTGATGGGAGTGTCTTGGAGGAGGTAGAACATCAAGGCTAGGTCTCTCTGAAATAAAGTCAAACCTACCAGTCTTTGGGAAGAGAGTCCTAGAGATGACACTAAGGAGAAGCCGCATTTCAGCCGAAAGCTGATTTGCGAACACCTCCTCTATGGGGGACAGAGGTGGACTCCCTAAGATGGCCGTAAGGGCCTCTGTCCTATCGGAGGGGTGTGTGGGAACAATCCCCTCACTCGAGAGATGGAGGACTCGAGCAATGAAGTCCTCCGAGATGAAAATAGGGACACCCATAACAGTTCCCTGGATACCCCCGCTAACCCGTGCGACAGTACCATAGAATTTCCTAACTAACCCTGGATAGGTAGGGAGGTCAAGTGTGCAGAAAAACTCTAAACCCTGGGCCCTAAGGTGATGCCCTAGGTTGAACCCTTCCCGGGAGAGGAAGTCAAAGTTGACTTGCCTCCCGGTAGAGACAACCTTCCCGGCGCATGAGCGCGAGGGAACCGGCCTAGGCGGGGAAGGAACCGGAGGTGGTGGCCTCGCCGGTTCGTTCCGAGCCTTGGACCGTCGCTCGGCCCCACTCGCGGAGAGGGTCTCTTTCGGCTCGGGACAATGACCTTCCTAGGCATTTTTGACCTAAAAACGGGGAAGGACACGGAAAATAGGGAGAAACCTCGACGGAGATGACCTAAAGTGGGTCGGAGACGGCTCTAGGGTTTTTGAACAGTGGCGGCTGAAAATAGAAGTAAAAGAAAAACATTCCGCTTAGGGTTAAAAGTCGGATTCCGACCTCGAGTCGACTCCGGTAAGTCGCGAGTCGACTCGACCTCGAGTCGACTCCCAAATATGCGCGAGTCGACTCCCCCATGAGCCGACTCTAAAATGTATCCGAGTCGACTCGAACTCTGGCACACAACCAAAAATCTTGTTATTTTCGTGCCAAAAGAGAGAGTTATGGACTTATCTAGGATTTAAGAACTGATTTGATGATCATAGATAAGAAATCCTATGTCCAACATAAACTAATCCTCAAAATCAATGAACTAGAGGAGAGTATCACTAGAATGGATCAATCACTCCTAACCCTCTTCTAAGTATGCAAAATCGATCTTCACTCAAAGGTTTTGTGAAGATATCAGCAAGTTGATCATCAGTACAAACAAATTGAAGTGTCACATCACCATTCAGTACATGATCTCTTATGAAGTGATGTCTTATCTCAATGTGTTTAGTTCTTGAATGCTGAATTGGATTTTTAGTTAGATTAATGGCACTTGTATTATCACAGTTAATGGAATTTTATCTTGTTTAATGCCATAATCTTCAAGTTGTTGTTTAATCCACAAGATTTGAGCACAACAACTCCGGCAGCAACATATTCGGCTTCAGCCGTAGATAGTGCAACCGAGTTTTGTTTCTTGCTAAACCAAGAGATTAAGTTTTCTCCTAAGAATTGACATGACCCGCTGGTGCTTTTTCTATCAAGTTTGCAACCAGCGAAGTCTGAATCAGTGTACCCTATTAAGTTTATGCTCGAATCTTTAGAGTACCATAAACCTATGGTTTTTGTTCCTATTAGGTATTTAAAGATTCTCTTAACAGCAATTAAGTGTGATTCCTTAGGATTAGATTGATATCTAGCACACATGCATACACTAAACATGATATCAGGTCTACTTGCAGTAAGATATAATAAAGATCCTATCATACTCTATACATTTTAGTTTGCATGATGAACTCATGGGTGTGCTGATTGACTTGTTTCCTTCCATATCAAACTTCTTAAGCATCTCCTTGATGTATTTTGCTTGACAGATGAAGATGCCTTCTTTAGATTGTTTGATTTGGAGCCCAAGAAAATAGTTCAGCTCTCCCATCATGCTCATTTCAAATTCACTCTGCATTAGGTCAGCAAATTCTTCGCAGAGGCGATTGTTAGTAGCACCGAAAATAATATCACTACTAACATATCTTTGTTTTTCTTCTTTAAAAACAGTGTTGTATCAACGTTCCCTCTAGAGAATTCATGGTCTAACAGAAATTTGCTAAGTCTTTCATACCATGCTCTAGGAGCTTTTTCAAACCATAAAGTGCTTTGTTTAGTTTATAAACATGATTGGGGTATTGATGATTTTCAAAACCAGGAGGTTGTTCTACATACACCTCCTCATTAATATACCCATTCAAAAAGGCACTTTTTACATCCATTTGAAATAATTTGAAATCTTTAGAGCATGCAAATACTAGTACAATCTAATTGCTTCAAGTCTAGCTACAGGAGCAAAAGTTTCATCAAAGTCTATACCTTCTTCTTGATTATAGCCCTTTGCTACTAGTCTAGCCTTGTTCCTAATCACGATTCCATTTTCATCAAGTTTATTTTTATATATCCATTTAGTTCCTATTATTGAGTATTCAGTGGGTCGTTCAACTAGGTTCCATACCTTGTTTCTAGTGAATTGGTTTAGCTCTTCTTGCATTGCATTTATCCAATTTACATCATTTTCAGCTTCTTCTATGTTTTTAGGTTCAAAGTGTGAGACAAATGCTAGATGATTATTTAAGTTCCTAAGAGATGCTCTAGTTCTAACAGGTTGAGAGGATCATCTAAAATTAATTCCTTAGGATGACCATGAGCATACCTCCAAGCCTTAGTCAGCCCATGATCACAATTACCTCTTGGCTTGTTGATGCTTCTCCAATTTGCTTTGGTTCATCTTCTTGTAATGTCATCTCATCAATCTTTTCTTCAAGAATTTCTGCATCATCATCAAGAGCTACTTTCTTGCTAGAAGAGATATCATTAGTATCATCAAAAACAACATGTATAGACTCTTCAATAACAAGGTTCTTTTGTTAAAGACTCTATAAGCTTTACTTGATGTAGAATATCCCAAAAAGATACCTTCATCAGATTTAGAGTCAAATTTACCTAAGTTATCTTTGCCATTATTATGAATGAAACACCTACATCCAAAAACATGAAAATAGTTTACTTTGGGGCTTTCTATTTCTCCAAAGTTCATAAGGTATTTTCTTTATAATGGGTCTCAATAAAACTCTATTTAGTATATGACATAATGTATTAATGGCTTCTCCCCAAAGTACTTAGGGAGGTTACTTTCACACAACATGGTTCTAGCCATTTTTCTAGAGTTCTATTCTTTCTTTCTACAACTCCATTTTGTTGTGGTGTCCTAGGTGCAGAGAAATTATGAGTTATTCCTTTTTACTACAAAATTCGTCAAATATATATTTTCAAATTCCGTTCCATAATCACTCCTAATAGTATAACTGAGCATTTCTTGAATTAGAACTCCTTAAGAATTTTTAAATACTGAAAATGCTTCATCTTTATGAGTAAGACATGACCTATGTATCTAGAAAATCATCTACAATGACAGGCATACTTGTTTCCCAAGCTTGTGTTCTAGTTGGTCCATAGATCCATGTGTAGTGTTAAGGGTCTAGTAGTAGTGACAGTTTATGGATTTAAAGAGTTCTAGTTGTTTGCATATTGAATGCTTACTTTTATTTTTCTCAATTTTAGTTTGGCAACCTATTACAGAATCTCTTTTAACTAGTTTTGATAATGTATCATACTTGCTGTGTTAGATGTATGCCCTAGAAGCCAATTTTGGCTGAACATATTAATTCTGGGACATAATTTGTATTTGACTATTATTATTGAATAATAAAGGCATCTTTTTCATTCATATTGTTTATGTGTCTATGAATCATCCAAAAAATTAATAAGATGATGATGCATATTCTTAAGAGTCAGAATTTGAGCCATGCATCATTGGTGATTAATTTCTGAATGCTCCTGATCGATGGATCATCACGAGGGCGGTGATCGATCCGATAGATCAGTGCACACATTACTTTCCTTATGGATGGACGAGACTCGAGTTCACAGTGTGGGCGACACTGAAGTAACAGTGCAGGGGCTTGTTAAGAACAAGGGTACTGAGCGTGACCAATACAAGAAGTCACTTGGATGTCAATCCACTCGTCAGTGACTTGCTTGATGTTGCAGTAGTGTGACTGGTCCTTTGACCTGCGGTGCTTTGGCCACTCACAGTGAGGTTATTGTAGTTTGACTGCACACATACATGGTCTCTAGCCATATGAGGGTCCACTGCAAGTGGTAGATATGGCTGCAGTTGGTTCACTTGTGATGAGTAGGGGTACTGCACCCTAATACAGGAATCTATCGATCCTTGGATAAGATTAAGGAGAAGATCCTATGCTGATTTTATAAGACTGAGTTTCGTAAGAATCCTCGGCCGGGGCCAAGAACTTGCACAGTAGGAGAAAGAGTTTCCTCCGCTCTCGAACTTAAGTCGAATAAATCTTGACATATGACAGACAATGGGGTTGACGAGTTGTCCATGCGACTCCGTCCTGTAGGATCCATGATAGAAAGGACTGTATCACATAATAACTGCACCTAGAGGTTCACCATTCTATTCCTGCTGGGTAGCCACTACATGCTGCTAGGTGTCACTGGTGGAATGGTGGGACTCAGTAGGGATTGTCTCGATGATCGATAAACCCTAATGAGTTGAGTTGGAATCGTTCCAACCCATTGAAAGAAGTTTTCAATGATATTGTGATAGAGATCGCAGTATATCTCACTACCAGTCAGAAATAGAACCTATGGGGCCACACCGCACTAGAAGTATTGACCGATCCGATGGTTGAATAGTGATTAGGAATCACAAAGTAATCAATTCGATTGATATTCAGTTGAAGAAGGAACAATGGGAATTGATTAATTGGACTTAAAACACAAATCCTACTTAGAGTAGGATTCCTAGAGTCCTAATTGGAATAGGACTGAAAATCCTATTTGGAGTAGGACTGGGATTCCTACTTGGAGTAGGATTCTACAATCCTAATTAGATTAGGATTTTGAATTCATCTTTGGATTCCTACTTAGAATAGGGATTCCTAGAAATCCTAATTGGATTAGGACTTCAGATTCAATTAGAGTCCTAATTGGATTAGGACTAAAATTAAATATGTCCTAATTTGGATTAGATTTTCTTAAGTCACAATTAATTATTAATCTAATGAATCAACAAGACTCCTAATTGGATTAGGATTGAAGAGTTCAATTGAGTCAAAATTGATTTAAGTTCTAATTGGCATTAGGACTTACCTAGATTGGATCCAAATTGGTTCACCCTTCGGCTAAGCCTAATTGAATTAGGGCTTGACTACATTAAGGCATTCCCAATCCTACTTAATGTGGATTAGGGTTTACCAAGAGGGAGGGGCGCAAGCCCCTCCCCTTTTGCTTCCTTGGTGCGGCATGAAGAGAGGGGGCCGGCGCCCCCTCTTAGGAAATAACTCTAGGGCTCCTAAATTGTAGGAGCCCTAGATGGTTTTAAAAAGGAGAGCAAGGGCCGGTGCCCTAGCATCATTGAATCCTCTCCCTTCCAAGCCGTGGCCCTCCCTCTCCTCCTCCTTGGTTCAACCGCAAGCAAAGGGAAGAAAAGAAGAAGCCATTGGCGGCCTCCTCCTCCTCTCTTCCTCCTTCCAATGCAGGGATAAGAAAGTTGGCTGCAAGGGCTTTGATTCATCTTCAAGTTTCATCCTTCTTCTTCCTCCTCCCAAGCATAATCAAGGGTTGATTGAAAGAGAGGAAATCAGCCATCAAAAGAAGTCTTTGCAAGGGAGCTAGCACCCCGGAAAGACAAGAGAGCTTTGATCGGATCTCTGCTTCGTATGGATACCCGTAGAGGCCGGACGTGTGAACGGCTTCATACGAACCTTCATCCTAAAACCACGAACTTCAGTTTGCGGTGATCATCTACCCGCATAAGGTGAAGATCTGAATCTTCTAATTAGATTAAAAGTTTTAATCCTTATCTATCTACGAACGGTTTTTGAAAACACGTTCATGGCGATGAACGTTGATCCCCGCTTATGCCGATTCCGCTGCCATCTGATTTGTTTTAAAATATCAGCGGCATGGGCGGGTTCTAACAGTGGTATCAGAGCCTAGGCATCGTAGATTAAGGGTAAAGATTAATTATTAATAGGCTTATTAGATCTGAAAATTAATGAATCATGCATGCTGAAAATTTTCTGCATGCAGATTTTTTCTAGGGTGCTGATTTTTGCATGCTGATTTTTATGTGATAAAAAGATGATTCTAATTGCATTGTTAATGGGATTACAAAGTTTAGAATCATGATTAGCATGATCAGCAACCTATGTCATAGGATAATCAATTAGTTTTCAGATCTAAAAATTATAATTGCTGCATGTGGTGATGATCATAGGATTCAAACCCTTTTGGTATCAAATGTAATGACCTGCGATATGATCTGTATGTCATGTAATTTTTCAGATGCTTGCATGCATCTTATTTAATGTTTTGAGAGGCCTGCGTGCCTCCTAAAAGGGAGATGTAATTTATTTTTATTTTTATTTTATATCTGGTTGTATTTCTGTGATGTGATGTACGTCAACGATCAAGTCGAAGATGATGCATGAGATGAGCAGGGTCTAAGCGGTTGATGGCGATTGGATCAAGAGTTGGTCAAGGATCGAATCAAGGAGGCTTGGAACCAATTCAAGAGTTGAAGACTAGTTGATCGATTGACGTGCATGTGCTTGTAATACGATCTAACTAGAATCCATGATCATCACCTATTTAAAGTTTAGTTTTAATTATTGCTACGATTATAACTGCCTGCAATGTGCCGTTTGCATGTGATGTGAATGAGAGTCGGGTAGATAGGTTTACATGTGAATGTAGCAAACCCAATTGAGACCTAAATTTAAAACCTCCTCAATCAAGTCGAGAGTGAACCGACATGAGCAAGTCATATTAGATTAATTGATCTAATTGGTGTCTAGGAAAGCATGAAAGGTGGTTACTTAATTAGGACCTTACTCTCTGAGTAAGGAGAGCCTCCCACCTGCTTACCTGGCAAATACTAAGACCTGATTAACCAATATTAAGTCAATAGGTCTTCCACTGTAGTAGAGCTACTAAGGCCTTTCTGATGTTGATTTGTCTCGGCTGGATACAATGGTCAAGTTGCATCGGGGGGCTGGACCTCTCTATAGACATGAGATGTTGTAGGGTAAAGGTGGGGTTGGGCACCAATAACTGTTAGGTGAGGACCCAATGACGACTTTATTCCTACGGTTATACGGTGGGTCTGACTTAACTAAGAAATGAGACCAATAACTGTTAGGTGAGGTTTTCATGGCTTAGAGACCAAGTTACACTGCAACATGCTTGAGAAGCATTGTACAAGAGTTGTACATTCATCAATCTATGTGTCACCGATAACTGTTAGGTGAGGTGGCATGTAAATCGGTGGGACCGCAGTACCCACTAGAAACCCTAGTCGTGTGGAATTTCCGTTTTCCTACCAGGGGAGTGTGAGGAATTCGAGAAATAGTGGGAGTTACATTTGTTCTAAAAGACCTTAGAACAGATTAGGATCAAGTACAAAAGTCTAACTAGAATCTTTACTCTCTGCAGATCATAATGTCAGCCTCAAACCCTTTGACCCGTATTCTTGAGACCAACCGATTGACCGGTACCAATTACAGAGACTGGCTTAGGAATCTCAAAATTGTTTCTGAGTTGTGAGAAAATAAGCTACAATACTCGATTCAGATATCCCCACACTACCAACACGTCCTACTGATGTTCAACGACAGATGCATCAAAAGTGGATGGATGATGACATTAGAGTCAAGTGCTATATGATGGCATCCATGTCCAATGAACTCCAATGCCAGCATGAGAATCTCAAGACTGCTAGGGACATACTAGTACACCTGCAAGAGTTGTATGGTGAGCAGAGTCGCACAGCTCGTTTTTGAAGTGTCCAAGAGGCTCTTCCAAGCAAAGATGCGCGAGGGGCAGTCTGTCCATGATCACGGTCTGACTATGATCAAGGACTTAGAGGAGCTTGAGAAGCTCGGTATGAACATGCACAAGGAATTTGCAAGTTGAATCTGATCCTTTAATCCCTTCCTGATTCATTTGGTCAGTTTATAGTAAACTACCACATGAATAAAATTGAATGCACTAAGACTGAACTAATAAATATGTTGGTAACTGCTGAGGGAGCCTTGAAAGGTTCAAGGGGCAATGTCCTTGCTGCTGAGTTGACTTCTGATTCCAAGAAAAAGTCTGCTTGGAAGAAAAAGAAGCCTGCGAAGAAGCAGAAGAAAGACAAGAAGCCAAAGAAGGAAGTTCAAAAGAAAAGGGCTAATGATAAAGAAAAATATTTTCACTGCAATGTCGACGGCCACTGGAAGAGGAACTGTCCTTTATACCTCGAGAGCCTGAAGAACAAGAAAGGTGACACACCTTCAGAAGGTATAGACTTGCTCATAATTGAAACTAATCTAACGGTTTCTTCTACTTCTAGTTGGGTTATAGATTCTGGTTCTAGTGCTCATCTATGCACTACCATGCATGGTCTAAAGGAAAGTAGAAGGCTGGCGGAAGGTGCAGTAACCCTTCGGGTAGGCAACGGGGCAAAAGTTACTGCTGTGGCTGTGGGCACCTACCATCTGCAACTACCGTCTGGTTTTAGTTTATTACTTAGAGACTGCTATTATGTACCTGCTGCTAGCAGAAATTTGATTTCTGTTTTATGTCTAGCACAGGAAGGTCATATTTTTACATTTGACAAAGATTGATGTTCTATTTATTTAAGAAATAAAATAGTTGCACATGGTTTTATGATTGACAGTCTCTATCATTTGCATATGGATGTATCTATAAATGTGTCTGAGCAAGTAGTGAATGCCAAAGGATCCAAAAGATCCAGGGATGAGATAAACCAGAAATATTTGTGGCACCTCAGGCTTGGCCATATTGGAGAGGACAGAATGAACAAAATGGATAAAGATGGGCTTCTCGGCTCATTGACTTCCGAGTCATATCCAGTTTGCGAGTCCTGTCTTCAAGAAAAAATGGCCAGATTGTGATAGGAACCCACATATGCCATGAAAATTCGAAATAATTTTCAGATTGCAGCGGAAAAACTATGCGGGATCCGTTCATCGCATGAACGTATTTTAAAACCATTCGTTTGTAGATAGATTAGAATTAAATTATTTTAAACTATTTTAAAATTATTAAGAAGATCAGATCTTCACCTTGTGCGGGTAGATGGTCTCCGCAAATCTGATTTACGTGGTATTTGATCAAGGCTCAGTGGAAGCCGCACACGCGTCCGGCCTCTACGGGTATCCACACGAAGTAATGAGTCGATCGAAGCCTTTGGATCTCCCCGGGGTGCTAGATCCCTTGCAGAGAAGGCTTTTGATGGCTGAAGTCTTTCTCCTTACAGCAATCAACACTTGGTTGCTTTCTCTTGAGGATGAAGAAGAGGAGAAAAAAAATAAAAATAAAAGGAAGCATACACTTGCAGCCTTTTATTTTTGGCGGAAGAAGGAAAGAAAAAGAGATGCACACGCCTCCCTTCTTTTCTTTGTTGGTGGCTGATGAAACCCCAAAAGAGGAGAGGGCTTCTCACGGCTCAAAGAAGGTTGAAAGGAGGAGAGGTACGGCTCAATCATGGAATCAATCCATCCATGCGGCAGCCCCTTTTATTATGATTCAAGATAAAGTTGGAGCTCCTAAAATTTAGGAGCTCCATCTTTATCCATTATTCAAGAGGAGGGGCGTGGGCCCCTCCTCCTTTTCATCCCGTGAAATGCCAAGGGAGGGGTGTACGCCCCTCCCTCCTTATTTTACATCATGCTGCCTCCACTTGATCTAATCAAGTGGAGGTTAGGGGCTTAATCTTAGGTGGTTTAGTCCCTTTCAAAAGGACTAGGTGCACCCTTTCTTTCATTCCAAATCCTAATCCAATTAGAATTTAATTGAGCCATGACTCTATTGAACTCTTCAATCCTAATCCAATTAGGAGTCATGAAATTAATTAGATTAAATTTAAAATTAATTAGGACTTAAGAAAATCCTAATCTAATCAGGACTTGTTCAATTTTCAGCCCTAAGACAATTTGGACTTTAGAAATCCTATTCCAAATAGGATTCTAATTTAATTTAAAATCCTAATCCAATTAGGACTCCATGATTCCCACTCCAAGTAGGACTCATGATCAAGTCCAATTAATTAAATCCAATTAATTAAATTAAATTACAATCCGATTGCAATTATTCCTTCTTCTTGCCACTAACTCTTAGCGGGTTTTCATTTATCAATCTAATTGATTATTTGTGATTCCTAATCACATTCAACCATCGGATCGGTCATTACCTCTAATGTGTGTGACCCCATAGGTTCCATTCTGACTGGTAGTGAGATATATTGTGATCTCTATCACAATATCATTGAAAACTTCTTTCAATGGGTTGAAACAATTCCAACTCAACTCACCAGAGATTATCGACCATCGAGATGATCCCTGTGAGTCTCACCATCCACCAGTGACACCTAGCAGTATGTAGTGGCCACCCAGCAGAATAGAATGATGAACCTCTAGGTGCAGTAATCGTATGATACAGTCCTTCTATCGTGGATCCCTACAGATCGGAGGTCATGGAAAACTCGTCAAATTCCGTCGTCTGTCATATGTCTAGATTTATTTGACTTGAGTTCGATAGTGAAAAACTCTTTCTCCACTTTATATTTCTGTCCTGGCCAAGATCTTAGAACTCAGTCTAACAAATCACATAGGATCACTCCTCTTCTATCAAGGTCGATAGATTCCATGTAAGTGCATACCCTACTCCTACAGTGAACTTACTGCAGCCAATCTACACTACAAGGACCCATATGGCTAGAGACCATGTATACGTGTAGTCAAACTACAATAACCTCACTGTGAGTAGCCGAAGCACCGCAGGTCAAAGGATCAGTCATACTACTGCAACATCAAGCAAGTCACTGACGAGTGGATAGACATCCAAGTGACTTCTTGTCTTGGTCACGCTCAGTACCCTTGTTCTCTAACAAGCACCTGCACTATCACTTCAGTGTCCCTACACTGTGGACTCGAGTCTCGTCCATCCAGAAGAAAAGTGATCTGTGCACTGATCGGATCGATCACCGTCCTCGTGATGATCCATTGATCAGGAGCATTTAGAAAATTAATCACCAATGATACATGGCTCAAATTCTCGACTCTTGAGAATATGTATCATCATCTTATTAATTCCTTGGACGATTCATAGACACATAAACAATATGAATGAAAAGAATGCCCATTTATTATTCAATAATAATAAAGTCAAGTACAAATTTATGTCCCAGAATTAATAATGTGTCAGCCAGATTGGCTTCTAGGGCATACATCTAACAGATTGCCCTTTGTAGAACATGGGGAGAGGACCACTGAAATACTTATCTTGGTAGATACAGATGTATGTGGCCCATTCGATGTGCTAGCCAGGGGACGTTATTCGTACTTGATTACCTTTACCGATGATTATTCACAGTATGGGTATGTGTATCTTATGAGACACAAATTTGAATCTTTCGAAAAGTTCAAAGAGTTCAGAAATGAAGTAGAAAAACAAACTCGAAAACCCCTTAAGGCTCTTCGATTAGATCGAGGAGGAGAATACCTTAGTGGAGAATTCTGGGTACACCTCAACTCAACGGGGTGTCAGAGAGGAGAAATCGGACTCTATTGGATATGGTCCAGTCCATGATGAGCTTCACTGATCTACCGATGTTTTTTTGGGGAGATGCCTTACTTACCGCAGTATATCTACTTAATAGAGTTTTCTCTAAATCCGTTTCTGCCACACCGTATGAGATATGGCATGGTAAAAAACCAAGTCTTGGTCATCTCAAGATTTGGAGATGTCCGGCCCACGTCAAAAGACTACAGGCGGACAAACTAGAGGCTAGAAAAATAAGTGCTCGTTTTATAGGATATCCTAAAGAGTCATTAGGATACAATTTTTACGTCTCAGAGGAGCACAATGTGTTTGTGAGCCGTCATGCCATCTTCTTGGAAAACCAGTTTATCCTTGATAGAGGCAGTGGGAGGAAAATTGAGCTTGAAGAGAAAGTCTCTGAAAAGCAACGAGTCATGGATCCTATCGAACCCATTAATACAGAGCCAGTACACGATGTCCCTCAACCACCTCGCAGATCTAGTAGGGTCTCCCATCCTCCCGATAGATACTTAGGTATACTAGAAGAGGATACCGAGAAAATGTTCCTAGTGGGAGATAGGGATCACATACAGGATCCCAAAACCTACAATGAGGCGATATCTGATATCGATTCCGAGAAATGGTTGGAAGCTATGAAATCAGAGTTAGACTCCATGCATTCTAACCAAGTCTGGACCTTAGTAGATCCACCAGAAGGTATTATACCTATTGGATGCAAATGGATCTACAAAAGGAAGATAGGTTCAGATGGAAAGGTAGAGACCTATAAAGCAAGGCTGGTGGCAAAAGGATATAGTCAACGCGAAGGCATTGACTATCAGGAGACCTTTTCACCTGTAGCCATGCTGAAATCCATCCGAACAATGCTTGCCATCGCAGCATTTCATGATTATGAAATCTGGCAGATGGATGTGAAAACTGCTTTTCTAAATGGATATCTTGAAAAAGATATCTATATGGAACAGCCTCTGGGTTTCACTTCCAGTGATGGAGATCACAAGGCCTGCAAGCTGCAAAGGTCCATTTATGGACTAAAACAAGCATATCGGAGTTGGAACACTCATTTCGATGACGCAATCAAAATGTTTGATTTCATCAAAAACGAAGAGGAACCGTGTGTTTACAAAAAGGTTAGTGGGAGCGCTATCGTATTTCTCGTACTGTACGTGGACGACATCCTCCTGATAGGGAATGATATTCTCATGCTAACCTCGGTCATGGTCTGGTTGTCAAAAGAGTTCTCCATGAAAGACCTTGGGGAAGCATCCTATATTTTGGGAATAAAGGTCTATAGAGATAGATCTAAAAGGATGCTTGGCCTATCACAGAAAATGTATATAGAGGAAGTGCTGAAAAGGTTCAGCATGGAAAACTCCAAAAGGGGTCTCTTACCCCTTAGGCATGGAATTCATCTCTCCAAAAAGATGTGCCCCAACACATCTGAAGAGATTCAACGCATGAGCAAGATTTCCTATGCATCGGCAATAGGGAGCCTCATGTATGCCATGCTATGTACACGACCTGATATAGTTCTTGCTGTGAGTGTCACAAGCAGATATCAGTCAAATCCAAGTGAAGAACACCGGACAGCTGTGAAGAATATTCTTAAGTACTTGAGAAGAACTAAGGATTTATTCTTGGTCTTTGGAGGATCATCAGAGTTGAAGGTAGAAGGATACACAGATTCAGACTTCATGACTGATGTCGATGATAGGAAGTCAACATCTGGATATGTGTTCTTGTGCAATGGTGGTACGGTGAATTGGAAGAGCTTTAAACAACCGATCATTGCTGATTCTACTATGGAAGCTGAATATATCGCCGCCTCTGAAGCTGCTAAGGAAGGCTTCTAGTTCAAGAAATTTATTGCGGAATTGGATGTAATGTCATCAGATGCCATAACACTCTACTGTGATAATAATGGCGCCATAGCTCTTGCTAAGGAGCCAAGGTCTCATCAGAAGTCCAAGCATATAGAGCGGCGCTTCCATCTCATACGCGACTATGTTGAGAAGAAGTATGTCGAAGTGCAGATAGTAGACTCCGCGGACAACGTGGCAGACCCGTTCACTAAACAGCTAAGTCAGCAAAAGACTGAAGTCCACCTTGAGAAGATGGGACTAAAATATATGACTGATTGGCTTTAGTGCAAGTGGGAGATTGTTAGATGTATGCCCTAGAAGCCAATTTTGGCTGACACATTATTAATTCTGGCACATAATTTGTATTTGACTTTATTATTATTGAATAAAAGGCATCTTTTCCATTCATATTATTTATGTGTCTATGAATCGTCCAAGAATTAATAAGATGATGATGCATATTCTTAAGAGTCAAGAATTTGAGCCATGCATCATTGGTGATTAATTTCTGAATGCTCCTGATCGATGAATCATCACAAGGGCGGTGATCGATCCGATGAGATCAGTGCACACATTACTTTCCTTATGGATGAACGAGACTCGAGTCCACAGTGTGGCAACACTGAAGTAAGAGTGCAGGTGCTTGTTAAGAACAAGGGTATTGAGCGTGACCAATACAAGAAATCACTTGGATGTCTATCCACTCGTCAGTGACTTGCTTGATGTTGCAGTAGTGTGACTGGTCCTTTGACCTGCGGTGCTTCGGCCACTCACAGTGAGGTTATTGTAGTTTGACTGCACACATACATGGTCTCTAGCCATATGGGTCCATGCAGTGTAGATTGGCTGCAGTAGGTTCACTATAGGAGTAGGGTATGCACCTATAAGGAATCTATCGACCTTGATAGATAAGGAGAGATCCTATGTGATTTATAAGACTGAGTTCATAAGACCTCGGCCGGGGCAGATTGCACAGTAGAGAAAGAGTTCTCCGCTCTCGAACTTAAGTCGAATAAATCTTGACATATGACAGACAATGGGGTTTGACGAGTTGTCCATGACCTCCGTCCTGTAGGGATCCACGATAGAAGGACTGTATCACATAATAACTGCACCTAGAGGTTCACCATTCTATTCTACTGGGTAGGCACTACATGCTGCTAGGTGTCACTGGTGGATGGTGGGACTCATAGGGATTGTCTCGATGATCGATAAACCCTAATGAGTTGAGTTGGAATCGTTCCAACCCATTAAAAGAAGTTTTCAATGATATTGTGATAGAGATCGCAGTATATCTCACTACCAGTCAGAATAGAACCTATGGGGTCACACACACTAGAAGTATTGACCGATCCGATGGTTGAATAGTGATTAGAAATCACAAAGTAATCAATTCGATTGATATTCAGTTGAAGAAGGAACAATGGGAATTGATTAATTGGACTTAAAACACAAATCCTACTTAGAGTAGGATTCCTAGAGTCCTAATTGGATTAGGACTGGAAATCCTATTTAGAGTAGGACTGGGATTCCTACTTGGAGTAGGATTCCTACAATCCTAATTAGATTAGGATTTTGAATTCATCTTTGGATTCCTACTTAGATTAGGATTTCTAGAAATCCTAATTGGATTAGGACTTCAGATACAATTAGAGTCCTAATTGGATTAGAACTAAAATTAAATATGTCCTAATTTGGATTAGGTTTTCTTAAGTCACAATTAATTATTAATCTAATGAATCAATAAGACTCCTAATTGGATTAGGATTGAAGAGTTCAATTGAGTCAAAATTGATTTAAGTTCTAATTGGATTAGGACTTTCCTAGATTGGATCCAAATTGGTTCACCCTTGGGCTAAGCCTAATTGGATTAGGGCTTGACCACATTAGGGCATTCCAAACCCTACTTAATGTGGATTAGGGTTTACCAAGAGGGAGGGGCAAACCCTACTTAATGTGGATTAGGGTTTACCAAGAGGGAGGGGCGCAAGCCCCTCCCCTTTTGCTTCCTTGGTGCGGCATGAAGAGAGGGGGCCGGCGCCCCCTCTTAGGAAATAACTCTAGGGCTCCTAAATTGTAGGAGCCCTAGATGGTTTTAAAAAGGAGAGCAAGGGCCGGCGCCCTAGCATCATTGAATCCTCTCCCTTCCAAGTCGTGGCCTCCCTCTCCTCCTCCTTGGTTCAGCCACAAGCAAAGGGAAGAAAAGAAGAAGCCATTGGCGGCCTCCTCCTCCTCTCTTCCTCCTTCCAACGCAGGGAAAAGGAAGTAGGCTGCAAGGGCTTTGATTCATCTTCAAGTTTCATCCTTCTTCTTCCTCCTCCCAAGCACAATCAAGGGTTCATTGAAAGGGAGGAAATCAGCCATCAAAAGAAGTCTTTGCAAGGGAGCTAGCACCCCGGGAAGACAAGAGAGCTTTGATCGGATCTCTACTTCGTGTGGATACCTGTAGAGGCCGGACGTGTGAACGGCTTCATACGAACCTTCATCCTAAAACCACGAACTTCAGTTTGCGGTGATCATCTACCCGCACAAGGTGAAGATCTGATCTTCTAATTAGATTAAAAGTTTTAATCCTTATCTATCTACGAACGGTTTTTGAAACACGTTCATGCGATGAACGTTGATCCCGCTTATGCCGATTCTACTGACATCTGATTTTGTTTTAAAATATCAGCGGCATGGGCGGGTTCTAACAGCATGACCTAACTTACGGTGCCATAACCAACTTGTATCATTAGCCTTACTATCACTAGCTACTAAGCAAGGGTTATTTTTGGCAAGATCTTCAAGATCTACTACGTACACATTTTCACGTCTTATTCCTTTGAATACTAAGCTATTGTCAATTGAGTTGGTTATGATGCATAGGGTTGGCTTAAACAAAACATCAACATCCTTATCACATAATTGACTTATGCTAAGTAAGTTATGCTTAAGACCATCTACAAATCGTACATTATCAACAAAGATTGAGGAGGTGATTTGTATTTTACCTATACCAATGATGTGACCTTGATTATTATCTCCAAATGTCACTGTACCTCCCTTTTTAGGCTCTAGGGTGAAGAATTGCTCTTTGTCACCCGTCATGTGTCTTGAGCAGCCACTATCCAAGTACCAACAGTTTTTGTCGACTTTGGCTGCAAGACACTCCTACACAAGAAAATCATACAATTTTAGGTACCCAAGTTTTCTTGGATCCTTCAAGGTTAGTAAAGTTGGTTCCTTTTGAAACCCAAATCTTTTTAATTTTTCTTTTAGCTCCTACTTTCCTATGGCCACACACATTTGCTTTATGTCCTACTTTTTCACAGCAAAAACAGGTTATATTCTTAATTTTACTTTCCCCTGCTTTTACAAAAAAGTTACTAAGGAGCTTTTGCTTATTCTTAGGTTTATACCCTAAACCAGCTCTATTAAACACAGCTCGTTGATTATTAAGTATCATTTCTAATTTTTCAGAACTATATGTAAACTTTTCAACAAAAGGTTTGTATTTGTCAAGTTCTTTTGTTAGCTTTTGTTTTTCTATTTTTAGTATGTTTAAGTCTTTTGTGAGGTTATCTCTTATAGTTTGTTTATCGTTTTTAAGTTCTGAAATTTTCTTGGTTAGTTTTTCGTTATCTTTAAATAAGGTATTAGTTTTTTGAATTAACATTTGGTTGCTTGTTTTAAGTTCTAAATTTTCTTTAATGATAAAATCCTTATCCTTAATTAATTTTTCGTATTTATGGAAGTGAGATTGATTGGTTAGTTTTAGCTCTTTATTCTTAAGATTTATTGTCTTATATTCATCCATTAATTCATTAAACGCATCATACAATTCATCAAAGGTAAAATCTAAATGCGTTTCAGATGTTACCTCATTTTCATTCGCCATGAAGCAGAAGTTGGCCTTTTCCTTTTGTTCCTCATCCGATGATGATAATGATGAATCAGAGTCCGACAAAGTAGAGACGAGGACTTTCTTTTTCTTATATTTGCTGCCCTTCTTAAGCAAGGAACAGTCAACTCTGAAATATCCCAGCTTCTTGCATTCATAGCATCCGATTCCTTCATTTTTCCTTTCCTTACCTTTATCCTTGTTGTAGGAACTTGAGAGACCTCTCCTCTGATGAAAGGACTTCTTCCGGTTGATGAATTTTCTGAACTTTCGCACGAGAAGAGCCTCATCATCATCTCCCTCATTATCTTCTTCTTCGCTGCTGCTACTGCAAGATAAATCCTTGTTAGAAGAAGTAGATTTGAGGGCTATTACCTTCTTCTTATGAGAGGATTCTTCTTCGCTGTGTTGTTTCATTGTAAGCTCGTGCGTCATCAGGGATCCAAGAAGCTCCTCAAGTGGAAGCTTGTTCAAGTCCTTGGCTTCTTGGATTGCCGTTACCTTGGCTTCCCATGACCTTGGCAAATATCGGAGAATTTTCCTGACAAGGTCACTGTTAGTATAATTTTTGCCAAGGCTTTTTAGGCTATTGACAATATCAGTAAATCTAGTAAACATGCAAGTAATAGTTTCATTAGATTCCATCTTAAATAGTTCATATTTATGAACTAGTATGTTTATTTTAGATTCTTTTACTTGATTAGTGCCCTCGTGGGTCACTTCAAGTCTATCCCATATCTCTTTTGCAGAATTGCAAGTAGAGACTCTATTGAATTCATTACAGTCTAAGGCACAATAGAGCACATTCATTGCTTTGGCATTTAGTTGTGCCTTCCTAATATCATTGTCATCCCAATCTTTTCAAGTTTGGGTATAGTAACACCCTCTACAAAAATTGATGGGATGTATGGTCCATTAACTATGGTGCTCCAAATCTCATAGTCTTGAGCTTGGATAAATATCCTCATCCTAGCCTTCCAATAGGAGTAGTCGGTTCCATTGAAGAATGGAGGTCTATGGGTGGATTGCCCCTCAATATGAGAAGATCTAAATGGGGTTGTCATTTTGATCTTTTACTCTTTTGATAGAAGAGTTCCGGCTCTGATACCACTTGTTGCCCAAAAAGACAACCCAAGAGGGGGGGTGAATTGGGTTTTAGGTAATTATTGCAAATAAAAAACTTAATGAGTAACTAATTAAACCTTATTGCAAGTGGATTAATTAGTTTACTTTATGCAGTGAATGAAGGGAATGGAAGAGACAATGAAACAATCACAAACACAAAAGATTTTATAGTGGTTCGGAGCTAACCCTTGCTCCTACGTCCACTCCCCAAGCTTCACTTGGGAGTTCACTATAATCCCACGGATTACAGCCGGTTGTTTTACAAGCTCACAACCCAACTTGTTGTTTTATGAGATCACAACGAACTCGGTCGGTTTTCACAGGCTCACCGACTAGAACCACCCGATTGTTTTTTCGGGATCACAATCGAACCCTTACACCGTTGGTTTTAACTTCGGCTCACCAACAAACCTCAACAACCTTGATTCAATCCCCTGATTGAATCAAGTAACAAGAAAATAGTTTGTAAAGAGTACAGGAAAAGCTTCTTAAAAAGCAAATATGAACAATATAAATAATGTAGAGTTAGAAGCCCTCAAACAGATTTTGGAAGAGGAAGAAGGGGCTTCTCGAACTCTGAGTCTCCTCTTTGAATGCACTGATGATCTGATGTCAGAGGAGAGCCTTTGATGCGAGGAAGACGTTTGGAGGATGGACTTCAATGCACTTCTTCCTTCTTTCTCTTGTATTAACTCTTGAGAGGCTTTGGTAGATGGGAATCCCTTTTGCTTTGAATGGAGTCTCTCTCTTGATGTCTATTACTGTTTACTCTGGCTATTTAAGCAATCTCCCTCAAAAAATAGCCGTTAGACACACTTTTAGAGCCGTTCTGTACAGTCTGCAATTCCTGACATAGTGTCCATTGGGATCGGAGTCGACTCGCTCAATCTGGAGTCGACTCGGCTGTTGCTGGAGTCGACTCATGCTTTACGGGAGACGACTCGCCTACTGTTCAAAATTTGAAATAAAATGCTATTCCGTTCTGGAGTCGACTCGGTCAAACTTGGAGTCGACTCGCCAATGTCCAGAGATGACTCGGCCCTCCGGAGACGACTCGTTCACAGAGTTCTAGAGATCTGTTTTTCCGTATTTCTTTCTCGAGTCGACTCGGATCATCTTGGAGTCGACTCGGCTCTCAGAGACCGAAAACTGATCTTCTGTGTTTGGAGTTGAACTGCCTCGGAGTCGACTCGGATTTTGTTGGGATCGACTCGGCTGACTTGGGAGTCGACTCGGGAGCACTTGGAGTCGGCTCGGCTCTCAGGATCCAAAAACTGTTTCTCTGTGTTTTGAGTTGAACTGCCTCGGAGTCGACTCGGACTTTGCTGGAGTCGACTCGGCTCTCAGACACCGAGGTTGGCTCTCTGACTTTTAGTCTTGCATTCCTCTAAGAGTCGACTCTTCCCTTTTTTGGAGTCGACTCGGCAACCGTTGGAGTCAACTCGAGTTCTTCTGGAGTCGACTCGGCTCTCAGAGTCCAAAAATAACTTCTCTGTCTTTCTGTCTGTTACTCCTTGGAGTCGACTCGAAACTATCGGGGGTCGACTCGGCAAGCATCGGAGTCGACTCGAATTCTTCAGGAGTCGACTCGGTGACAGGGTCTGAGATTCATTTTTCTGTCCTGCTGTCTGTTCTCAGTCGGAGTCGACTCGCAGTGTGCCGGAGTCGACTCGAGCCTGTGCCAGAACGTCTGAAACACTTGGAGTCGACTCGAAATCCTCCGGAGTCGACTCGAGTTTCAGCCTTTGACTTAAGCTGATTTCTACATGCACTCAAAAGAGGATTCTTACAAATTTTGCCTGATATGCTGGATTGAATTCATTAGTATAACATAAAATATACTCAATGACTTTGTGCTCATCAAAATCAAATAAGGTTATAATCAATCACTCCACGGTACCAAAATTCAATATGAATTACAAAGATTCTGGATGTGCTCCAATGTTTTTGAAATATGTGTTTTTAATCGTATTAATTTAAGATGAGCTACAATATCAAAGATGCATATCTCAAATTATAATCTTGAAAGCTTCCTTGAAAATTTTTATAAAATTCAGAATCTGATTTTGTAATTAAGGCTTAAACTTAATTTAAAAATACTTTTACTGTTGCATTTTTGTAACTTTCATTATATGCTTCAATGATTGCATCATTTTGGAGAATAACTCAATATGATTTCTAGATGAAAACTATAGTATAAGAAAAATAGAATTAATTTAATGCCTTGGTTGTTTGCTCCGATACGTATCTGAAACATGTCATTTTCTATCTTATAAGTTTACTGAAATTAGTCTAAGTGATGTATTTTTCAATGATCTTGATTGTAAACAAATGTTTCTAAACATATAATTTTATTTTGATATTAAAAAATTTTTTTATTGCGCTTCATATATACATTGCTGATAAACTATGACTAAAAAAATGAAATTTTATAAATATACACTTGAATGATCTTCTATATATTTTTTTCGCATAATTAATTACTTCTATCATTAAAAGAAAAAAGCTATTTTAAAGGAGAGTGAATGATCCTAAAGCTAGAAATATTTTAACTCACTCAAATAATTTTTAAAAGAAAAAAAATGTAATTGCATTTGAAGAAAATTTGAGCTTCAAAATATTTTTTTTAATATTTCAGTGCATATTCTCAAAAAAAATTAAGAGAAAGCACAACTTGTTCTATTAAAAAGAGTGATTGCTATAAATCTTGAAAAAAATTCTAGATCACTCTACATTCTTGATATCACAAAATTTTAGTTTTATTCACACTTATCATTAAAATCTGAAATTCAATAAAAGAAAAGAATATTTAAAGAATAATGCATCTTTTAAGGAAGAGCTTTAAATATTTAATATCTTTGCATTCTGCATCTTATTCAAAAGTCACTTTTACTTGATGCATACCTTGAATGTTTTATGTTTGATTTATGATCACTCTTGTCGATTTATTTAACTATTTTAATTACAAAGCATGAATTGATATCAAGAGCTTTACATAAATAAAAGGGAATTGAATGTTCTTAGAAGGACTTTGTGCTTCATTGAAAATCTTTTGAAAGTTAGATTTCTATATAAAGTAAAGCATATTTTGAAAACTAATTGAAAAGGATTCCATTTCTCTTAATATCGAAAATTTACTTTAGAATCTACTAATGAGTTCTTATTAGCTTGCAATTCAGTGTTTCAATGCTGAGCCAACTCATTTTAATTGATTTTGATGCTATGATCTTTAAAGGAGTAAAAGATAGTCTTTAAAAGAGCTCTAAAAGAACTTTCAAAGCTTTGGATTTTATATATGCTCTGAATTTTTGTTTTGGTATCTGTGCCCCAATGCTTTTATATCTTGGGAGAACTTTGAAATCATTAAGAATTAATAATTCAACATGATCGTGTATTTTTCGAGTATATAAGTTTTGATCTTTATCTGCTCTTATACTATACTCTGAAAATGAATTAGATTACTTTCATGTTGCTATATATTAAAAATTTTAAATGAAAAAGCTTTCATATGTTATTAAAGATTTTTTTTTTTAAAAAAAAAGAGGTTGGATTTTCATTCGTGCTTTCATTGAATATCATTCTTGATACTTCTTCAGATAACTTGAAAAAGATTCCATCTATATTTGATTTGAAAACTATCTTTGGAATCAATATTTAGAGATCTCTTCTAGCTCGTATCTCAAATTTCTCATCTTTAAAGCCAAACGTTTCATTCTTGATTTTAATGATATTTGTTACCTCTGAAATTATTTCAGGTTTACTCTTTTAAAAGAGAGGTAAAAAAACTTTAAAAGAATATTAAAATCATCAAATTTGATGTAATCTCATCATAACCTTAAAAGTATCTTTATTAGCTCTAATCTATACTTATTATCTTGCCTTAACATTATTGCCTTGAGTTACGTGATTCATATATTCTTGCAATAATTTGACATGCATTGAATGAAATATTGCCTTATGCTTAATGTTTCATTATTTTGTAACCTTTTTTATGTTGTCAAAAAGGAAGAGAAATATCTGAGTGTATGCTCATAATCCTTTAAATCAACTTAGATTGAAATATGTTGATTATGTTAAAGCTGATTACCTTTAAAACATTATCATGAAGTATGTTCTTAAAGTATCTCCTAGATTTTATATTTATTTTGACTTGTATGTGGTCGTTTGTATTTCTTCTCTAAAACACTGTACTTTTAGCATAGATAAAATACAATATTTCTCTTGAGTTATGATCTTTTTGATTGTCATTACAATGCTATCCATTTCATTGTTATTCATTCTTTTTGATGATGACAAAAGGGGGAGAAAATATAAGAGAGAAACTAGAAGCAAATTCTATAAGAAAAATTATATAGGGGAGAAAATATGAGCATCAACCTTAAACTAAGAGGCATACATTACGTACTTAAGGCGGAGACATGTGACAAAAAGAAAATCTGAATTTTGACAAAAAGAAAATCTGAATTTTGGCATATAATCATAGAGATTTTTCTTGCCTCGATACATAATATGAAACTCTTGTTTTGGCACAAACGTTTGAAAATTTTGCCTTTAACGATATACAAGAGCTAGGGGGAACAAAACTAAAATACTTTTGACATTCATTTGGATAAGATAGGGAAAACTTTTGGTTCATTGATACATACTCTAAATTGGACTATTTTGAAACTCTTGAACCAAAAGCACGTTATGAATGTTAAATCTAATTTTTCATATGAATGCCAATTTATTTATACTCAATGTTTTGTAATCATCAAAAAGGGGAAGATTGAGGATCCTAGTATTATTTTGATGCTTACAAAGCCATTGAGGCCATATAGAAGTGCTAATGCTATTAACTCAAATGCGTATGTACATAAATACTTAAGAAAGAAAGAAATGATACATTCTCGATACGCTTGATACATACTCGATACATTCATAAAACATCATGGATACAAGATCAAAACAACTCTCAAGAGTAAATTTCGAGATAAGGGTTATAGTAGAGCAAGAGAGAAAACTTAGAAATTGATTATGACAAAGTTTCAAGTTAAGATTACCTTAAAGGGCAATTCTATAATTTTCACTATCAAGAGACTAAAACCTTACTGTGCCTAAGCATCCTAATTTGCTTGGAATACATATTATTATTTCAATGTGCATAACTAACCTTCAAAGTGCAGAAAAACATTGTTAGAGTCGACTCTAATTAGTTTGGAGTCGACTCCGATACATTTGGCACGCCTTAGAACGAAGTGGCACGCCTTTGAAACACTGGGCACAGAGTTGACCCCAGAAGAGATAGAGTCGACCCTGGCATGTTTTGGAAACATTCTGGCACATCCTGACACATATGGCACAGATGAACAGTAACTCGGGTCGACCCTAGAAAAGCTCGGGCCGACCCCAGCTTCAGTCATTGCAAAAATAGCTTTCTGGAATTGACTGAGAGGGCCGACCCCATGTTGGGAACCCTGGTGGTCGCATGCATATATTTTTAAAAATTTTATAGTAGAAGCATGAATTAAACTATTTAATTTCTATGCATGCTAGAGATCATATCTCTATAACAAAAATAGATCCAGGACTTTAAACATTTATCCTAAACAAGTAGGCATGATTCTATGTCTAACATGTAGTCATGCAGAATTTCAGCAACCTAGTTGATTTTTAATTTTAATTTTTAATTAGATCAGATCTCATACCTTTTTGCTTTGAGAACTTTGACAATACCTTGATCACCTTGTATAGCCGCACACGCGTCTGGCCTCTACGGATAGTCCACGCGAAGCTCTAGGAAGATCCACAACTGCAGGAATGCTAGCTCGTGCAGAGGTGCTGCAGTGGCTGAACTTTTCTCCCTCGAAGCACTCAACTTTTGATTCTTCTTTGAGAGGAGATGGAGATGAAGGAGAAGAAGGAGGGGAGAAGGTGGCTGGCTCTCATAATTTTTCCAGAATTTAGAACCCTTTCTAAAGACCATCTCATACAAACCCTAGGTGTGGGGGTCCTTTTATAGCCAAAAGACCCCCCATGCCTCACACCTCTTTTGGCCAACGAATTTGACTGATAAAATTCCCAAAAAATTCTGGTATCGGCAGCTAAGAGATGAACAAATTCTCTTTTAATCTTGTGCCAAGAATCCCTAAAAATCATAGGGTTATTGCACCCCAAACTTCAGTTGCACGCCACCCTGCTTGATGCGCCATGCAGTCCCTACAAATTGGGGATTTGATTCCTATCTTTCTAGAAAGATTTGAGGTGCCATATTTTTTTGAAAAATAGCCCCACGCCTCCTCTTTTCTCACACCAAAAATTGGCCAAAAATAAAGAGGATAGGCACCACTGCTTTTAGGAAAAAGGGTGAGGTATCTTTCTTCTCCAAGAAAAAAAAGCTAGGGTCCTAAATTTTAGGAATTCTTCTCCATAATAAATTCTGATTATTTGGACTCTTAATCCTCATCAAATAAGGACTCTTAATTGACTTGAGTCAAGCCCAATCCAATTGGGTCAAGTCCGATCAATTAGGTTATGCCCAATCAGCTTGGGTCGAATCCGATCGAATTAGGTCAAACCCTAATTTAGCCCAAATTGAATCTAATTCAATTTGGCTTAATTAAAGTCCAATAATTCAATCAAATTGAATTTATTAGTAATACAATTACTAATTAACCCTTCAATAATTCAATAATTATTTTAATGCAACTTTTGCTTAGGATAATTTGTCAATCGAATTGACCAAATTATCCCTGAATGATTCTTAATCATCAATCAGCCATTTGATCAACCTAGAAATTCTATGCGTGTGACCCCATAGGTTCGAACCTAAGCCGGTAGCATAAGAACAACTTCTTGTACTAATCAAAATGACCATCTAGCAATAGTACCCGATGTCCGGATAGGCCGAATATATGCGAAGCAAATATTCTGGAATCCTGGACTATGGTTACTGTATAATTCATCCCTTTGACTCCTAATACTAGGATGACTTTAGAGTTCTGTCAACTCTGTAATAAGTACATCCTCTATATGATCAACTTTAGAAATCCTGTGACTCCTCACAAGGATTACCCTGGCCAAGGTTTTGCTAAATTGAACACAAAGCATTATCTCCTATTTTCAGGAGGGGTCAATTCCATCTTGACTCACGCACTGATTTCACAAGTACTTGACTGCACCCAGTAACCTTCCGTCTTAGAATTAGAAATTCTGCTAGTCCGGTACCAAAGTACAGTGAGTTGCTTGCTAGTCACTGTGGTGATCTCAGATCTGAGGGATACTTATACCCAAATCCACTCGGAACATCTCTCGACAGTAGAGTGTTCCGAAATTGGTCACGTTCAGTGAAATGTACTCCTACACTTCACCTGTGCGACATATCAGTGTCTCCACACTCCTTGGTTAAGAAGACAACCAACGTATATGTCTCCACACTCCTTGCTTCTCAAATACTCCTAGTGAGTATGCCACGTCTGGTTTAGTATATGTCATGGCATACATTATAGATCCCACTGCCGAAGCATATGGAATTCTATCCATACTCTCTCTTTCTTGAGGGGTTGTCGGACAATCCCTCTTAGAGAGGTTAATTCTATGGACCATCGGAAGATAGCCTTTCAGTATAGTATCAGTGTACGTGGATTAGGATAATCCAAGCAATCTTCTAGATCTATTTCTATAGATCTTCATCCCTAGTGATGAGAGCACAAAAGTGCGACCTACATGTCACTAAAATTAGTGCTATTGCTAACGGATAATGATAAATTCACTGGATTAATATTATATTTGGGTTTGACACAGATTATCATAAATTAGAGATAAAATGCACATTGAGTACAAATTTGACTTCAGAAGGATCCCTTCCCAGATCCGACCCGGTTGAAGATCGGGTCGGGTTCGAGTCGGGGTCGGGTCCGAATCGGGTCCAATTTCTATGCTTTTGGAAAAGAATTTTGGGCAAATCTAATTTGACCTTATCATAACTATGAGGTGCTGGGACTTGAAAGACTTGCAATTGACCTCCTGTCAGAACAGATGACCCGTGACGAACTAAGTTCGTCCGTCTACAAGCCAAATTTCATATCACACTATTTTTTTAATCTGACTAATTGGACGGAACTTGGTGTCTCCCAGCTCCCCTCTCAGGAGGGCAAAGAAAGTCCCAGACCTTCTTCCAAAATTCAATTCCATTGCAGAAACTGGCACATGACCCATAGCGAAACCCCAGCATCCCGGATGACACGCAGCTCCTCCATTTCAGCCTCCCAGCATCGCGGACGATCCATTCATCCTCTGCATCACCCGATCCCTGTGCATCCTCACCGCGCCTCACAGCCATCCACGCCTTCCGCATCAGGCGTCCGGCGATCCCGCATCCGTGGTCTAAAGAAGGAAGTCCTCCAGATGAGCGATCCGCCCAGCAACGGCGTTCTTCACGTGGTGAAAATGCCCAGATCGCCTTCCACATTCACCGCGCTCCAAGGGCTATAAGAAGAGGGGAGAGGCCATCGGCAGAGGTGTGCTCGGTTGGGATGGGAACCAAGAAATAGGGGAGAGAAGGATTCTCGGCTGGTTCAAAAAGGGAGATGAGGGCTCTGTTTTGAGGAGAGAAAGAAAAAAAAAGAAACAGAGGAGGAGCTCTATTTTCCGAGAAGAAGGAAGAAAAAAAAATAATAATATTTTATTTTTTTTAGTGTTCAACCGAGAGGGGTTACTTGTTCCCTTGTTTTCATTTTCTTTTCTTCTTACTTTTGTAAGCATTTTTCTTTTTATGCAAGCTATTAAATTTTCTTTTATGCAATCAGTGCTCTAGGTTTTGTTTAATCTCTGCAATTTATTCTGAAATTCTTAGTTTTAAGATAACTCTGAAATTAATCTTTGCTATTCGACTGGTGATTTTAATTCATATTCTGTCTTTCGAAATCGACCCCTACTCTGCATCCAATTTTAATTGCAAAGTTTTCTTTCTTTCCTTTGTTTATTTTCAATTAGAAAACATTCAACATCACCGGCGTAATATTTTCCTTTCGTTATTCAAAAATCGATTTCAAATCCAAGTGAATGTTTTAATTTTTATGCAACTCCAATCGCCTCCCTGTGGATCGACCTCTTACGACCACTATTCTTCAAGTAGAACAGGGAAGAGTAAATTTAATTTAACTTTTGTTCGTCGGTTCTAACAACGATCTATCTAGCGTATTTTTAGGTAGACAGGAATCGGACGAACACCTAGGATGTAAGATGCTTCTCCCAAATTCTTCATGGCAAATTGAGATGATAGCCAAACCTTTATTCCTTGTAATGCAGGAATGTCATTCCCGATTAAAAGAATGTCATCCACATACAAAACAAGAAATATAATAACGAAACCATTTATCCATTTATAAATGCAAGATTCCTCTTCATTCTTAATGAAGCCATACGATTTGATCACCTTATCAAATCGTATGTTCCAACTCCGTGAAGCTTGCTTTAATCCATAAATGGATTTTTGAAGCTTGCACATCTTAGACTCATCTGCAGATATAAAATCTTCAGGTTGCATCATATACACCTCCTCTTCTAAATCTCCATTTAGAAAAGCGGTCTTTACATAAATTTACCAGATTCAAGCATAATCCGAATGGACTTGAGCATTGCTACGGAAGAAAACGTCTCGTCATAGTCAATACCATAACGTTGACGATATCCCTTAGCAACCAAACGAGATTTATAAGTCTCAACCTGACTGTCTGCTCCCCGTTTCCTTTGGAAAATCCACTTATACCCTATAAGTTTAATCCCTTCGGGTGGGTCAACTAATGTCCATACATCATTGACCTTCATGGATTCCTTTTCGAATTGGATGGCTCCAAGCCATTTATCAGAGTCATACCTCTGTATTGCATCCATATAGGTGATCGGATCCTCATCGTTTTCATCAAGTTCGACAGAATCCCCGTCCCGGACTAAGAAACCGTAGTATCTGTCCGGCTGACGTGGTACTCTACCTGATCGCCTTAATGGTGCATCTAAAATAGGTTCTGAATTTGATCTAATCAATTCAGACTCAACTAGTTCAGTGGATGGTGTCGGGTCTTCTACATGTTGAACTTTCCTAAGCTCAACATTAGAGCTTTTACTTCCTTCTCCAAGGAATTCCTTCTCTAAGAATATAGCTCTATTGCTTACGAACAACTTTTGTTCTTCAGCAAGGTAGAAATAATATCCTTTAGTCTCTTTAGGGTAACCGACAAAGAAACATTTGACAGACTTGGGTTCAAGTTTGTCTGTTTTTAAATGTTTGATGTACGCCGGACACCCCCAAATCCTAAGGTGAGAGAGCATCGGCTTACGTCCAGTCCACATCTCATGTGGTGTTTTATTTACCGACTTATTTGGAACCTTATTTAGAATGTAGCAGGCTGACTCAAGTGCATATCCCCAAAAGGATATGGGCAGACTCGCAAATCCCATCATGGATCGAACCATGTCTAACAGGGTTCGATTTCTCCTTTCTGATATGCCGTTATACTGTGGTGTACCATGAGAAGTCCTTTGAAAAAGAATCCCATTCTCTTCCAGATATGTCAAAAACTCATTGGAAAGGTATTCACCCCCTCGATCTGATCGAAGGGTTTTAATACTCTTTCCAGTTTGTTTTTCTACTTTATTACGATACAATTTGAACATTTCAAATGCTTCAGATTTATGTCTCATTAAATAGACATAACCATACCTCGAAAGATCGTTTGTAAACGTAATGAAATATGAATACCCACCTCTAACATCTATGCTCATTGGGCCACATACATCAGAATGTACAAGGGTCAATAAGTCACTAGCTCGTTCACCTTTTTCGATAAAAGGTGATTTGGTCATCTTACCAAGAAGACATGACTCACAGGTTGTCAATGATTCACAATCATTAACATTGAGGATTTCCTCTTTTCTTAACCTGTTCATCCTGTTCTTGTTAATATGACCTAGCCTATGATGCCAAAGGTAGACATCCGTGACATTTTCTATTCTAGGGCGCTTACTTGACTTGTACATTACATTAACAGGCAGTGATAATATGTAAATCTCATTACTCAATTGTCCATGCATTACAGTAACACCATTTATAACGATATCACAGTAATTTCTTTTTATTGAAATCTCATAACCGTTCATGGCCAAAAGGCCTACAGAAATTACATTCAACAGAAAAGAAGGACAAAAGTGATAATCACTTAAGACTATTATTTGAGAATTGAATACAAGTTTCAGAATTTCTAAACCTAGAACTGGAACTGATCTTCCATCTCCAACATTTAGGAACCTTTCGCTTTCTTCAAATCTCTCACTGACCTGTAGTCCCTGCAACGAATTACAAATATTAAAAGGACTTCTGGTATCCAATACCTAAGTCGAATTATCAAATATTGAGAAATTACAAGGTGTTATCATATAAGTACCTTGATCTGCAACTGATTGCATCTTTTTCTTTGGCCTGTTTGGGTCAAGAGAGGCAATGTACTGAGGACAGTTCCTCTTCCAATGCCCTTGCTTCTTATAGTAGAAGCACTCTGCCTTACTCTGATTAGCCTTCTTCTTCTTAGTCTGACTTTGCTCAGCACGATGCACCTTTTTCTTTTGATTTTTGTTTTTCTTCTTTCCTTTCTTAAAGGGACCACGACCCTTGGACTAACCTCCCACTAAATTCACCGACCCTTTTAGGAGTTGGTGATCCTTCTCAAAAGTTTGTAGTAAACCCAACAATTGGTGATAATTTACCACCGGTTTCGTCATACGAAAGTTGGTGAGAAATGGGCAGTACGAACCAGGAAGAGAGTTCAGTATAGCATCTTTCCCCAATTGATCATGAAGGGAAAAACCGAGAGTGCTTAGGCGCTCGATCAACTCAATCATATCCAATACATGATCAGTCACCGATGCCCCATCCTTCGTCCGTGCGCTGAAAATAGCACAACTAGTCTTGTGCCTTTCAACGTCGTTAGGAGTGCCAAAAGATTCGTTCAACACTTGAATGATCTCTTCAGGCTGAGCATTCTCAAACCGGCGACTGAACTTGTCGCTCATTGCAGCAAGCATAATGCATCGGACAGTGATACGGTCACTGAGCCACTTCTGATAAGTTTCTCTGATCGTACCCCGTGCATGAGCAGCAGGCTGCTCAGGTGCTGGATCCATTATCACATAAAGGATCCGTTCATGCTCTAGTACAATCTTAAGTTTTCTAAGCCAGTTATTGAAATTGGGTCCAATCAACTTGTCATTATCCAACAATGAACGAAGTGACAAACTAGTGGCCATTTCTGCATAAAAAGAAAATCAGCTATTAGTATATGAATTGATAATACCCTAAAGATTTGGACTTTAGTCTAAAGATTTTTCCACTATTTTATACAAATTTGTAGCCTCTACCTCAAATTCGAAGAATTACACTTAAATCTTTAGTGAGCACTAGAATCCAATTGATCGCATATGGGCCCGAGTGTGGCTCGGCCAACCCATATGCACCTATTAGTAGGTGCTGAACCAATTGTTTCACCAAACAATTTCTAGTGATAATTTTGCCCCAGTCTCTTTGGCAGGCGTGTGGCGCCTCCACCAAAAAATTCTGGTTAGGTCCAATCATTAAATGATAGGGTTCCGTGTAATCTACTAATAGATGACCAAGCCCGAGTGTGGCTCGGCCCACCTGATCATCTATTGAAGGTACACTCGACTCATTATATATTGAATGACAATTTCAATGGTCAAATAATTACCAGGCGTGTAACGCCTCCAATGATTATCTAGCCATTGGACCCATTATCATCCAACTTAATGGGAGGCTATGACCTAGTTATCTCTATAACTATTTCATTTTAAGGACCTAATAATTTTAGAGGATTTGATTTAATTGAGAATAGATGAGAAGAACCGGTTAATCTAGATCCTTCCACTGACTTCATCAAGTCAGATTAATAAGAACTAGATTCAATCCGATTAAGGAGATACCTAAATCAATCACAATAATTTTTCTTAAAGGCATGGGTCAACTTGAATCATTAAGTAATCCAATCAAAATATGATTGACCATGTTAGCCAGGTAAGTGAGATTGGTGGAAGGGATATGTCATTAACTCGACAAAGACGAATCAGTGCGAGTAGCTCTCAATTAAAAACCACCGGTCAAAACTGCCAAACTTACCATAGACACCGACTGGTTAATCAATTTCGATTTGATTACTCAAATGGTTCGGGCTCTACCTTTGAGCCTCAATCAAGTCCCATCTTGGTCTAATCAAAGACATGGAATTTGACCAACTACAACTATTATATTTGACCTAGAGTTTTCTTGACCTAATCTAGTTCCTACTTAATTAGATTTGATCAATTAACTCTAATTAGACCATGTTTAATTCTAACCTTAGGTTTAACCCAATCTTAAGAACTTGATTTGAGCTAACCCAAATGCCCCATGAATTATGCAATGTCATTGAATTGAGTTCACAATTCTAGATCTAGGTTTTCATCATCACTTAATTCTTAATTAAGTGTAAGTTTACGAAAATTTAGATCATTGCATTATTCTTAATTACATATTAACTACAAAGTTTTAGTTCTTAAAACTTATTTTTCAGATCTGAGATTTGTAATTAATCATGTTAAAATTCAGATTTAATTCATGTTTAAATCTTAGATGATTTATGTCCATATATCACATATACAAACTCATATGAATTAACTTAAACAACATACATCATATGCATTTGTTTTCAGATTTGATTTGTCATACAAAATCAGAAAATAAATGAATTATAAATTTTATTTAGATCTAATCTAAACAAGTTTATGATTTCAAATTTATTCATGTTCTTTATATCACATATACATCAACATGAATTTACCTAGATCTCATGCATCACATGCATTCTATTTTTCAGATCTAATTAATCATGTAAAAACAGCAACTAAATTAATCTTAAATCTCTTTTAAATCTGATCTAAACATATTTATGATTTTATATTTAATTACAAAGATTAAAACTACTTTTAATCTTCTTTTTGTGGTTCATCTTCAAGGATTGAATCACAGTGGCACCCCTACACGCCATAAGAGATCCTATTGAATGGCAAAAGAGGGTTATGAACCCTTCTTCTCCTATGACCGGATGGCCTGGTGATCATTCCAATCGGATTACTTGACTACTAGGATTAGAAAACTTGTTTTAGGCATAAATGTTTAAACTACTTTGAACCTATGGCTCTGATACCACTGTTGGGAACCCTGGTGATCGCATGCATATATTTTTAAAAATTTTACAGCGGAAGCATAAATTAAACTATTTAATTCCTATGCATGCTAGAGATCATATCTCTACAACAAAAATAGATCCAGGACTTTAAACATTTATCCTAAATAAGTAGGCATGATTCTATGTCCAACATGTAGTCATGCAGAATTTCAGCAACCTAGTTGATTTCTAATTTTAATTTTTAATGAGATCAGATCTCATATCTTTTTGCTTTGAGAATTTTGATAATGCCTTGATCAACTTGTATTGCCGCACACGTGTCCGGCCTCTATGGATAGTCTACGCGAAGCTCTAGGAAGATCCACAACTGCAGGAGTGCTAGCTCGTTCAGAGGTGCTGCAGTGGCTGAATTTTTCTCCCTCGAAGCACTCAACTTTTGATTCTTCTTCGAGAGGATGAAGGATGAAGATGAAGGAGAAGAAGGAGGAGAGAAGGTATCTGGCTTTCAAAATTTTTCCAGAATTTAGAATCCTTTCTAAAGACCATCTCATACAAACCCTAGGTGTAGGGGTCCTTTTATAACCAAAAGACCCCCCACGTCTCACACCTCTTTTGGGCAACGAATTTGGCTGATAAAATTTTCAAAAAATTTTGGTGAATCGGAAGCTAAGAGATAAACAAATTCTATTTTAATCTTGTCCAAGAATCCCTAAAAATTAAGAAGTTATTATGCCCTAAACTTTAGCTGCACGCCACCCTGCTTGATGCGCCATGCAGTCCCTACAAATTAGGGATTTGATTCCTATCTTTTTAGGAAGATTTGAGGCGCCATATTTTTATGGAAAATATCCCCACGCATCCTCTTTCCTCATGCCAAAATTGGCCAAAAATAAAGAGGATAGGCACCACTGCTTTTAGGGATAAGGGTGAGGTGTCTTTCTTTTTTTTTTTTTTTTTTTGGCTAATGCGGGTGGATCAGACCTGACGAGACCGGATACACCCAATAAAGTCAGAAAATAAAATACCTCGGAGTGCCAAAGGCAGCTCCCCATCGCCACTCCATAAGGTGCCTCCGGAGTGAGAAGCTACATACGCAGCTACCCAATCCGCAGCACCATTACCTTCACGGTAAATATGCTTAGCCTGAAAGGCCCATCCATCCCTCGCCATAACCCAAATGTCACGGAGCAGGGGATGGTCACACTCGCCACGCCTTGGACCCCCCTGGATCCAACTGACAATGGTGGCAGAGTCACCCTCCAAGATAATGGACCTAGCCCGTAAGACACACCGGGCATGGCGAAGGCCTGCCCAGGCTGCTGTCAGCTCCGCGCTGGGAACTGAAGTGTCAAATAACTGACTGCCACCGGCAGCCACAACCCTGGCACACGGGTCCCGGATAACAAAACCCGCGCCTCCCCGCGTGCCACCCTCCAAAACAGACCCATCAAAGTTGACCTTGAGGAAACTCGGGGGTGGGGGCTCCCAGGTGAAAAACACCGTGCGAGAGGCTGCCGAAGCAGAATGGAAACCCCAGGTGTCCCGAGCTATCAAGGTCCCTCCAACGGGGCTAGTAAAACACAGCTCCGCCGCCTGAGCGCGGGCACTCTCGACAACAAATCGGGACGACATACGTCGATCGCTGAAGGTACGAGCATTCCTAACCAACCAGATCTGGTAAGCAATACAAGTAGCTCGGACAGCCTCCTGATGCAGCTCCAACGACTCCGATCCCTGACGCATGGCCTGTAAGAACAGGTCCCTACATCGCCATACCACCGGTGGAACCCCTGCCAACCGCCAAGTGCCCCTAGCCCATGTGCACCGAAACAGGGCATGGTCCACCGTCTCGGCCTCACCACAAGCCCCACACACCGATGGGATCCTCACTCCTCGACCTGCGAGTACAGCTCTCGTAGGCAGACGGTCCCAGGCCACCTTCCAGAGGAACAAAGCGACCCTCGGGTGGAGCCCCAATCGCCAGATCCAGGCAAAATCCGGGCCAGGCTCATGATCCTGCCGCAGGATATGGGAGAGATCGCCCATCCTGACCATGGATCTGGTCGAGGAACCCCATACACGTACATCTGGTCCGCCACTCTGTGGTAACGGTAGTGAACGAACCCGCTCCGCCAAAAACTGCCCGAGCAAACGGGCCAATTGAATCTCATCCCAACCAGCCACCCCGGGGGTCATGAGATCACAAACCTGTAGGCCCTCCCCAGCCTCGACACTAACCATAGTCGGCCAAAGCCGCAGTGGGAGGCCGTCGACCCATGGGTCTCCAGCTACATCGATGCTACGTCCGTCGCCTATCAGCCATCGAGTGTGACTCGACACCAATGGCAAGTACGTCGCAATCTCACGCCATAGAAAGGAGCATCTCCGCCCTCCTCGGGCCCAGCCCTCCGGGCTTGCCCCCCCATAGCGGATAGTCATAATCCGGCTCCAGAGCCCCTGCGGCTCCAGGATGAGACGGGAAGCATGCTGGGCAAGAAGTAGCTCTCGTCTCTCCAGGAGAGACACCACCCCTAGACCACCCTCCCTGAGGGGAAGGCAGATACGCTCCCATGCCACCATGTGCACCCCACGACCCCCTCCATATGAGCCCCATAAGAAGCCCCGAAGAAGTCGCTCAATCTTTAATAAAACGGACCTTGGCACCACCGTATTGGCCATAAGATAAATGGGCATGGAGCCCAGTACAGCTCGAATCATTATGACTCTGCCCATCATAGACAGGGACGCTGCCCGCCAGCCCTCTAGTCTACTCTGAACCCGCTGCACCATCCCGGTGCACTCAGAAACTCGCAGTCTCCTGCCCGAGATCGGAACACCCAGATAGGTCCAGGTCCCATCCTGCTCGGGCATCTCCAGAATCCTCCGAATCCCCCGTCGAACCCTGAGTGATGTGCTAGGGCTAAAGAAGATGGAGGATTTCTGGCCATTTACTCTCTGACCGGATACCGTGCAATAGGCAACCAAAACCCTCCTGATAGCCTGAGCATCAGCTACGCGAGCCCGGGTCAGGAAGAGACAGTCATCGGCAAATAGTAAGTGTGATATCGGCTGGGCCCCCGGAGCTGGGACATAGGCCCCCAACTCACCGGCAGCACACGCAGCCCGCAATGCCCGAGACAAGACATCAGAGCAAATGATAAATAGATACGGAGATAGCGGGCATCCCTGCCGAAGCCCCATAGTAGAGCTGAAGAAAGGGGATGGGGAGCCATTGACCAAGATAGAGAACCTCGGACCCCGGACACACCCCAAAACCCACCCAATCCAAGTCTCATGGAACCCCAGGCTCTCCAAAGCTAGCCTAAGAAAGCTCCACCTGAAAGGCTAGGGTCCTAAATTTTAGGAATTCTTTTTCATAATAAATTCTGATTATTTGGAATCTTAATCCTCATCAAATAAGGACTCTTAATTGACTTCAGTCAAGCCCAATCCAATTGGGTAAAGTCCAATCAATTAGGTTATGCCCAATAGGCTCGGGTCGAATCCGATCGAATTAGGTCAAACACTAATTTAGCCCAAATTGAATCTAATTCAATTTGGCTTAATTAAAGTCCAATAATTCAATCAAATTAAATTTATTAGTAATCCAATTACTAATTAACCCTTCAATAAATCAATAATTATTTTAATGCAACTTTTGCTTAGGATAATTTGTCAATCGAATTGACCAAATTATCCCTGAATGATTCTTAATCATCAATCAGCCATTTGATCAACCTAGAAACTTCTACGCATGTGACCCCATAGGTTCGAACCTAAGCCGGTAGCATAAGAACAACTTCTTGTACTAATCGAAATGACCATCTAGCAATGGTACCCGATGTTCGGATAGGCCGAATATATGCGAAGCAAATATTCTGGAACCCTGGACTATGGTTATTGTATAATTCATCCCTTTGACTCCTAATACGAAGATGACTTCAGAGTTCTGTCAACTCTATAATAAGTACATCCTCTATGTGATCAACTTTAGAAATTCTGTGACTTCTCATAAGGATTACCCTGGTTAGCTAAATTGAACACAAAGCATTATCTCCTATTTCCAGGAGGGGTCAATTTCATCTTAACTCACGCACTGATTTCGCAAGTACTTGACTGCACCCAGTAACCTTCCGTCTCAGAATTAGAAATTTTGCTAGTCCGGTACCAAAGTACAATGAGTTGCTTGCTAGTCACTATGGTGATCTCAGGTCTGAGGGATACTTATACGCATATCCACTCGGAACATCTCTCGACAGTAGAGTGTTCCGGAATTGGTCACGTTCAGTGAAATGTACTCCTACACTTCACCTGTGAGATATATCAGTGTCTCCACACTCCTTGGTTAAGAAGACAACCAACGTATATGTCTCACAACGACCTAATCTCGACAATGCTATCGTCCTATTAACAGCAAATCATTTGGTCGCGAACAGATTTAAGGACTTGAAGATAAATCCTCCTTTATCATAAAAGAAGTCCTAAGGACTTCATCATATAAGACTTCATTTGAAGATGTACAATAAAATGATGAACAATGCAAAATAACACTTTATTAATTTGTCAATTCATTTACAAAATTCAATCATCAGCACACTGACGATTGACTCTTAGGATACAATTTCCAACATCCCAAGCTTCCTTGAGCCGACCCCAGGTGGAGCCGACCCCAGGTAGCCTTGAGCCGACCCCAGTGGAGCCGACCCCAGGTAGCCTTGAGCCGACCCCAGTGGAGCCGACCCCAAGAGACCATAAGCCGACCCCAACTTCAGAACTCAAAAAAAACATGTATCTGGATTTCCTGAGAGGGGCCGACCCCACTATAGCAGGGGCCGACCTCAGCCTGATGAATAGTAACTTGAGCCGACCCCAGAAAAGCTTGAGCCGACCCCAGCCTGATGAACAGTAACTTGAGCCTGAAGGGTTTTAGCATGTTATAATGCGCAGTGGAAGCTAGGGATTTTAAAAATTTCTTAATAAAGTCCCTATACATGAAATCCTTTTAAGCCTAGATCACCTTAATGATTACAATCAAATGATATAAAATAAATGTAGAATTAGTAGAATACCTCAAACGCTAATCCAAAGTGTACAATCTCCACGAGGCATCCAAGTGTCCGCCCTCCAATGGTGATCCACACGAAAACTTGATCAAGACTTTAGCTCCAAAGACTTTTGTTCCTTAATGCAGAATTCTTCTAAAGAACTCTAATGGCTTGCTTTCCTTCCTTTCTATTTTCCTTTAGCCTTCTAAAATCACTTCTAATCCTTTTGTCCTAAAGAAGACCACCTTGTCTTGGCTTAGGACACACTAGAAGCAATGCTAGAAAGAAAGAAACTAATGTAAGAAAGAAAGAAGAGAGGAGTGGGGTGGAATTGGAATGATGAAACCCATGGAGTGCTAACCTATTTATAATAGGTGTAGGGATGCATCTCGAAGGGATGCATCCCATCCACACATCCTCTCATGAAAGGGCATCATCTAAAGGGCCATATCAAATAAGAGGAGGTGCAGATCAAGTGAGGAGGTGTATCAAATGATATGTCCTTTCATGTGGTGCTATATTTTGACCAAGTCAACATCACATGCTAATCACATGTCCATCACGCCTCACCTCTTGATCTTTCATGATGATGATCCAAGGGCTCCAATGCAAGGCGCCATTCACTTGACCCATTATGTCTTCATCCAATGGTGGGATTAAGATCCAATGGTCAATTATGGTAGCCATCCTCTAACCCAATCCAATTGGGTTAAACCAACTCTCCATTATGTCTTCATCCAACGGTAGATCAAGATCTAACGGTCTAAATTGAATGATTTATTAAATCTAATCCAATTAGACTCAAACCAAGCCAATTAGGTGTCAACTCTTGGCTAATCCATATTAGAATATGATCTAATCAAATTAGATCAATTAAGAATCAGATTCGAATCCAATTCGAATCAGATTCGAATCCAATTCGAATCAGATTCGAATCCAATTCGAATCAGATTCGAATCCAATTCGAATCAGATTCGAATCCAATTCGAATCAGGAGCTAAGGTTTGCTACACCTTCTAGGATGTTTATCTTGCAAACATGATCTAATCCAATTAGACCCTTGATAAGTTTTCTTGTGTGTGACCCATTGGGTTCCATACTTAGCCAGCAATAGGTGTGAGTGCGAGTTGACCCAACTTGATTAGAACTCTTCTAATCGATTTAAGTCCAAATTGCGCGAACCCGAACTTAACAATTAGAATCCTTTCTAATTGGTGATCGAATTAAACTCTTTAATTTGATTAAACCTATAAAACAAGATTGACGTCTAGCAACGTGTCATGTCTACCCGGAAAATATGAAATTTGGTGGAAATACCAAAAATACCCTTCAGTGGCAAGTTACCATGCAATTCAATCCTTTAATCAAACTGCATCCCAAATATGTATATGAGTATGAATATATGTCAAACACAATTTCATATTCATATTTTTCTCAATCTTTTAGTGATAATTCAAATAATGAAACATTAGAAACTCTTTCTAATTTTCATTCTGCTTTGATCAAAGGCTTCCTGAATTATCATATGATTAGAATAAATAGGATGCTATCTTCTCTTACTAGAAGTGATTAATTTCTTGTTGACCTACTCATAATCTTCGTACACAATTCACCATATCCAGAAGATCTCGTACATAATTTATTGTCATGAATGAGTGTAAACCAAAATATGGGTTCATGTGCACAAGATACCATGGTGATCTCAGGTCATAGGATCAGTTGCACAACTCCCACTAAGAGAATCATCTTTTGACATGTAAGTAAGACTTCATAAGAATTCTCTTTGTAGGTCAATTCAGTGAACTCATTCCTCTAATGAGCACCCACATCTTTGTATTAGTGTCTCCACACAAATGATTGTGAGATCAATCATCCTCTGCATCGAGCATACATAAGACATGCCAGTCTTTCCGGTAATCATTGATCCCCGACTCACTGTACCAATGACTGGGAATATTTAAGATTAGGATTTTAGGATTTTAAGTCTCACTAGTATGATCTCATCATAGTCTTAAAACCATTGCCCTAATTTAAGGAGTTTATCATAAATATAATCAACAGCATATGATAAAACATAATGCCTTTATTCATATTTAAATATCATGTACATGATTTGGACAAATCAAAAGAAAAAACCTTTCGCAATACATATTGCGATTGACTTGTAGGGCATCTACTCTTTCAATCTCCCACTTGCACTAAAGCCAATCGCTCTTATATTTTATCCCCATACAATCGAGGTGGCGATCGAACTGCTATTGTGGTAGAGCTTTAGTGAACGGGTCTGCTAAGTTGTTCTTTGTGTCTACTTGTTTAATGACTATGTCTTGTCTCTCGACGATCTCTCGAACGAGGTGGAAGCGTCTTAGAATGTGCTTGGATTTGTGATGAGATCTTGGTTCCTTTGCTTGAGCAACAGCTCCAGTGTTGTCACAATAAACTGAAACTGGTCCAGCAATCTCAGGAACTACTCCCAACTCAGCGATGAACTTCTTCATCCAGACAGCTTCCTTAGCGGCTTCACTTACAGTGATGTATTCTGCCTCAGTAGTTGAGTCAGCTACAGTTTGCTGCTTGGAACTCTTCCAGCTCACTGCACCACCATTTAGGGTAAAGACATACCCTGAAGTGGACTTGCTATCATCTGGATCTGATTGAAAACTAGAATCAGAAAATCCTTCTAGTTTCAACTCAGATCCTCCATAAACTAGAAAAATATCTTTAGTCCTTCTTAAGTACTTAAGAATATTTTTCACAGCTATCCAATGATTTTCTCCTAGATCAGCCTGGAATCTGCTTGTTATGCCTAAGGCATAAGCAACATCAGGCCTAGTACATAGCATAGCATACATAATTGATCCTACTGCGGAAGCATAGGGAATAGAATTCATTCTATTCCTCTCTTCAGATGTCTTAGGAGACATCTTCTTAGAGAGACGTATGCTATGACTCATAGGTAAGTAACCTCTTTTACTTCCTTCCATGCTGAATCTTTTCAGCACACGATCTATGTACTTAGACTGGGACAAGCCTAGCATCCTTTTAGATCTATCCCTATAGATCTTTATACCAAGTATATAGGATGCTTCTCCCAAGTCTTTCATGGAAAAGATTTTTGATAGCCAAGTCTTGACCGATTGTAACATTGGAATATCATTTCCAATGATTAGTATGTCATCTACATACAATATTAAGAAGACAACGGCACTCCCACTAGTCTTCTTGTACACACATGGTTCATCCACATTTTTGATAAAACCAAACTCTTTGACTGTTGTATCAAAATGGATGTTCCAACTCCTCGATGCTTGCTTTAATCCATAAATGGATCTCTTAAGCTTGCATACTTAATTTGCTCTCCCACTTGAGACAAATCCTTCTGGCTGTGTCATGTAAACCTCTTCCTCAAGATAACCATTAAGGAAGGCGGTTTTGACATCTATCTGCCAAATTTCATAATCATAGTATGCAGCTATTGCAAGTAAAATCCGAATAGATTTAAGCATGGCAACTGGTGAAAAAGTTTCATCATAGTCAATTCCTTGCTTTTGCCTGAAACCTTTTGCCACCAATCTAGCCTTGTAGGTTTCTACTTGGCCATCTGCTCCAATCTTCTTCTTATAGACCCATTTGCAACCTATAGGGTTTGCACCAGAACACCTTCTGGTGCATCAACCAAAGTCCATACTTGGTTGGTATACATAGAGTCTATTTCGGATTTCATAGCTTCTAACCATTTGTTAGAGTCATTACTCATGATAGCTTCCGAATAGGTCAGAGGATCATCATTTTCGACGATGTGGGCTTCATCATTCTCAATGATAAACTCATACCTCTTAAGTACATTTCGCACTCTATCTGACCTTTGGAGAGGAGATGTGTGTTGTGGTTGTACTTCATCAATGGGTATATCTGGTTGAAGAATTTCTTGTGTTTCTATTTGTAGGTCTTGAACTTCATTAAGTTCAATTCTTCTTTCACTGCCCTTTTCTAAGATAAATTCTTTTTCTAAGAAAGTGGCATGCCTACTAACAAATACCTTTTGTTCAGTAGAGTGATAGAAGAGATATCCAATACTTTCTTTGGAATAACCAATAAATGTACATTTATCTGATCTAGCACTTAGCTTATGTCCAAAATTTCTTTTGATATATGCTTGGCAGCCCCATATTTTAAAATATTTAAGATTGGGCTTTCTACCTCTCCATATCTCATATGGAGTACTAGATACAGATTTTGAAGGTATCCTGTTTAGCACATATGTAGCGATTTCTAAGGCATAACCCCAGAAGGAAATAGGAAGATCTGTAAAGCACATCATGGACCTTACCATATCTAATAAAGTACGATTCCTCCGTTCAGCTACACCATTTAGTTGTGGCGTATATGGAGGTGTCCATTCAGAGAGAATACCCTTTTCTTTAAGATGATTTAAAAATTCACTAGAAAGGTATTCACCTCCTCGATCAGATCGAAGGATTTTAATACACTTTCCGGTTTGTTTTTCAACCATACTTTGATACTCTTTAAACTTATCAAAGGCTTCGGATTTATGTTTCATAAGATACAAAAATCCGAACCTTGATAAATTATCAGTGAATGTGATGAAGTAAGAGTATCCACCTCTAGCTGGAGTTGTCATAGGACCACATACATCTGTATGTATAAGTCCTAATAACTCACTTGCCCTTTCTCCATGTCCAATGAATGGAGACTTGGTCATTTTTTCCATAAGACAAGATTCACAAGTTCCTAATGATTCATAATCATAAGGATCAAAGAACTCTTCTTTGTATAACTTGTTGATTCTTGATTCACTTATGTGACCAAGTCGGCAATGCCAAAGGAGGGTATTATTCACTTCCTCTCTCTTTCTTTTATTGCTTTTATTAATATGAAAGACATTGTCATTAAGTAATAAAACTAGAAGACCATTTTCCATAATGCCATTGCAAAGATGCTTATTAGAAAAATAAATAGAGCAACCATTGCCCTTTCCATTAATTTCAAAACCTTTCTTTAACAACAAAGGAATGGAAATTACATTTCTAATAATTTTGGGCATATAATAACAATCTTCTAATTGTAGGAGCTTTTCCGAAGGCAATTTCAAGTTGTAGGTTCCAACAGCTTCAACCTGGATAGACTCTCCTCCAGCGCCATACAGCTCGAAGTCACCTTTCTTCAAAATTTTAATTTTCTGTAGTCCATGCAAAGATTTGCAAATATGAAAACCACAGCCGGTATCCAATACCCATGAATTTGAATTTGAAGAACTTAATGACAAGTTGGCATGTAACATAAACATACCTTTTGATGCAACTCTTGCATCGGTCTTCATACTTGCAAAAAAACTCTTGCAATTTCTTTTCCAGTGGCCAGCTTTGCCGCAATGAAAACAGGTACTTGATCCGGAGTTTTTCTTTCCTTTTTTCTTTTTGATGCTACTCTTGGGGTTCAATCGTTTCTTAGAACCCTTATTTCCAGATTTTCTCTTAGAGGTGCTATTTATAAGAAGGAGTGGACCTTTATCCTTCTTAATATGCCCTTCAGCTGTTTTGAGCATATTTAACAGCTCGGGCAGGGAGGTGTTCAGCTTGTTCATGTGAAAGTTCACAACAAACTGAGAGAATGAATCAGGCAGTGATTGCAGGATCAAATCCTGACTGAGCTCACTATCCATAGCAAAACCTAATTGACTTAATCTGGTGATCAAGTCTACAACCATAAGAACATAGTTTTGCACTGGAGTTCCTTCATTCATTCTAGCACGGAACAACTGCTTAGATATCTCATACCTAGCAGTCCTGCTTTGTTCTCCATACAACTCTTTTAAATTGAGAAGTATGGATTGAGTGTCCATGCCTTCATGTTGCCTCTGTAATTCATTGCTCATAGAGGCAAGTATGATACATTTGATAGTCACACTGTCATTTTTCCACATCTTATGTGTGGCAATCTCCTCTTCTGTAACATCATCCCCTAGATCTCCAAGATCAGGGGTTTCAAGTATATAGGAAATTTTCTCCTGAGTGAGTATTATCTTTAAATTCCTCAACCAGTCTACATAGTTTGGTCCGGTCAACTTGTTGGCATCTAAGATGCCTCTTAGTGAAAGTGAAGAAGCCATTTAATAATTCTACATATGCAAGAACAAAACTAATATAAGCAGACCAATCATGATGACATGTTTGCAACTAGATAAGGACTTTAATCTAATTTGTCTCCTACTATTTTTATCGAATATCATAGCCCTCTCCTATGATAAATGTGAAAATATAATTTTTCTTAGTAGGGTTGAGATCCTAATTCATCATAAAAAGCCTTGTGTTTACACAACAAACTCTTATGAGTTCAAAGGTAGGAAACTCTTTCCAATTGCATCTCATGCAATTCTCAACTTTATCTTGTCCTCTTAAAATACTTATTGCCTTGTGTTAGCACAACAAACAATAATATTTTAGTTAAGTCAAACCCTTCATTTCCATATAGTCATATTCGAATAATATTGCCCTTGTGGTTGCACAACAAGGCAATATATTAAAATATGCCATAAGCATCTTAATGCACCAAGACAGTATAACATCAGTCCCCATTGCAAGTCTTGTGTTAGCACAACAAACTAGCATGGATCTTGACATAATAATATCGAGGCATGAAGAAAGGCTATCAATAGTGTTATATCAATATTAAGCTTATCCATAATAGGCAATCAAACAATTGGCCAGGTAAGCAGGTGGGAGGCTCCCCTTACTCAGAGAGTAAGGTCCTAATTAAGTAACCACCTTTAGTGCTTTCCTTAGACACCAATTAGATTAATTGTTCTAGAATGGGTTAGCTCAAAGTTTTTCAACACTATGACTTAATATAATTTTTATTGAGGGCTTACTAGTCTCTAGCACATTCTTTAATTGTAACATATATTTAACATATCTAAAATAAACTATTATGCATCATGGCTATCTCATAGCATGTATAAATCATAAGCAATTTAATTAATATGCTTCAACATATTTTCATATGGAAAATTTCATATCATGATATTTTATTACATAACATATCATATATGAATCATATATTTCAGCATTTCATTAAGCATATGACATTACTATCTCATAGTAAATTAATAATCATACATCATGCATTATTATTTGATTGAACCAATTAAGGATGACTCTGATACCACTGAAGGGTTTTAGCATGTTATAATGCACAGCGGAAGCTAGGGATTTTAAAAATTTCTTAATAAAGTCCCTATGCATGAAACCCTTTTAAGCCTAGATCACCTTAATGATTACAATCAAATGATATAAAATAAATGCAGAATTAGTAGAATACCTCAAACGCTAATCCAAAGTGTACAATCTCCACGAGGCATCCAAGTGTCCGCCCTCCAATGGTGATCCACACGAAAACTTGATCAAGACTTTAGCTCCAAAGACTTTTGATCCTTAATGCAGAATTCTTATAAAGAACTCTAATGGCTTGCTTTCCTTCCTTTCTATTTTTTTTTAGCCTTCTAAAATCACTTCTAATCCTTTTGTCCTAAAGAAGACCACCTTGTCTTGGCTTAGGACACACTAGAAGCAATGCTAGAAAGAAAGAAACTAATGTAAGAAAGAAAGAAGAGAGGAGTGGGGTGGAACTGGAATGATGAAACCCATGGAGTGCTAACCTATTTATAATAGGTGTAGGGATGCATCTCCAAGGGATGCATCCCATCCACACATCCTCTCATGAAAGGGCATCATCTAAAGGGCCATATCAAATAAGAGGAGGTGCAGATCAAGTGAGGAGGTGTATCAAATGATATGTCCTTTCATGTGGTGCCATATTTTGACCAAGTCAACATCACATGCTAATCACATATCCATCACGCCTCACCTCTTAATCTTTCATGATGATGATCCAAGGGCTCCAATGCAAGGCGCCATTCACTTGACCCATTATGTCTTCATCCAATTGTGGGATTAAGATCCAATGGTCAATTATGGTAGCCATCCTCTAACCCAATCCAATTGGGTTAAACCAACTCTCCATTATGTCTTCATCCAACGGTAGATCAAGATCTAACGGTCTAGATTGAATGATTTATTAAATCTAATCCAATTAGACTCAAACCAAGCCAATTAGGTGCCAACTCTTGGCTAATCCATATTAGAATATGATCTAATTAAATTAGATCAATTAAGAATCAGATTCGAATCCAATTCAAATCAGATTCGAATCCAATTCGAATTAGATTCGAATCCAATTCGAATTAGGAGCTAAGGTTTGCAACACCTGCTACGATGTTTATCTTGCAAACATGATCTAATCCAATTAGACCCTTGATAAGTTTTCTTGTGTGTGACCCATTGGGTTCCATACTTAGCCAGCAATAGGTGTGAGTGCGAGTTGACCCAACTTGATTAGAACTCTTCTAATCGATTTAAGTCCAAACTGCGCGAACCCGAACTTAACAATTAGAATCCTTTCTAATTGGTGATAGAATTAAACTCTTTAATTTGATTAAACCTATAAAACAAGATTGACGTCTAGCAACGTGTCATGTCTACCCGAAAAATATGGAATTTGGTGGAAATACCAAAAATACCCTTCAGTGGCAAGTTACCATGCAATTCAATCCTTTAATCAAACTGCATCCCAAATATGTATATGAGTATGAATATATGTCAAACTCAATTTCATATTCATATTTTTCTCAATCTTTTAGTGATAATTCAAATAATGAAACATTAGAAACTCTTTCTAATTTTCATTTTGCTTTGATCAAAGGCTTCCTGAATTATCATATGATTAGAATAAATAGGATGCTATCTTCTCTTACTAGAAGTGATTAATTCCTTGTTGACCTACTCATAATCTTCGTACACAATTCACCATATCCAGAAGATCTCGTACATAACTTATTGTCATGAATGAGTGTAAACCAAAATATGGGTTCATGTGCACAAGATACCATGGTGATCTCAGGTCATAGGATCAGTTGCACAACTCCCACTAAGAGAATCATCTTTTGACATGTAAGTAAGACTTCATAAGATTTCTCTTTGTAGGCCAATTCAGTGAACTCATTCCTCTAATGAGCACCCACATCTTTGTATTAGTGTCTCCACACAAATGATTGTGAGATCAATCATCCTCTGCATCGAGCATACATAAGACATGCCAGTCTTTTCGGTAATCATTGATCCCCGACTCACTGTACCAATGACTGGAAATATTTAAGATTAGGATTTTAGAATTTTAAGTCTCACTAGTATGATCTCATCATAATCTTAAAACCATTGCCCTAATCTAAGGAGTTTATCATAAATATAATCAACAGCATATGATAAAACATAACGCCTTTATTCATATTTAAATGTCATGTACATGATTTGGACAAATCAAAAGAAAAAACCTTTCGCAATACATATTGCGATTGGCTTGTAGGGCATCTACTCTTTCAGAGCCGACCCCGGATTTGCTCGGGTCGACCCCAGCATGGTTGACAGCATGACGGCTAGTTCTGCAGAAGTACTTTTTGAGCTCCCAACGGCTATAAACGGCTAGTTTCTCCATTCCAACGGCTAGGAAGTCATCTTTGGAGGTTGGAGAAGTATTTAAGAGCCACTACTCATCAAAGGAAGGTATCTTGGTGGAAATAAAAGTGTGCATTCAAGTGAAAAGAAAATCCAAGAGAGTTTCATTCATTGCTTCATTCAAATTCTGAAAGAAGGTGGTTGAGCAGTCTTCAAGTGAATTCAAGAGCTCTACCAACCCCTTGAGGAGTGAAGCAACGTTGGCAAAGAAGAGAAGAGCAACCTACAAAGCGATAAATATTTTTTTAACTCTTCTCTAAGTGCATTATTGTATTATTTGCTCACTTAGGAGCTTTAAACCTTTTATTTCTCATTCATTGTAAGGTTTGTTGGTGAGCCCGTAAAACCAACGGTGTAGGTTGTTGGTGAGCTCGCAAAACCAACGTAGGTTGTTGGTGAGCCCGCAAAAAACCAACGTAGGTTGTTGGTGAGCCCGTAAAACCAACATAGGTTGTTGGTGATCCCGTAAAACCAATTGTAAGAATTTTTGGATTGTGAGCCCGGAAAAACAATCCAACTGTAATCCGAAGGGTTATAGTGAATTTTCAAGGAACGCTTGGGGAGTGGACGTAGGTGCTTTGGGGTGCACCGAACCACTATACTTGATTGTGTTTGCATTGTGTGCTTCTTGGTTTATTTTCTTTACTTAATTAATTGCTCTAACTTAAATTCTAAAAGTAACTTAATTACAATTGTTTAGAGTTTTACTACTATTGCTTCCACTGCACCTATATTATCACATAGGCCAAACCACATTCACTTAAAAACAAATTTGAGGCCTTAAAATTTAGAAAATCCAATTCACCCCCCCCCCCCCCTTGGGTTGTCACCTTGGGCAACAAAGAGTCTAGATAAAAAGGGCTCTAGGGATCATTGGGGAGAAAAGAAATAAATAAATTTTTTCTTCTCCTCATAATTTCTCTAAGTTTCTTTTGAGGTATCTACAAGCGTGAACGTGCTCTTCTTTCTTCCCTGGAGGCGCACTGACGGGAAAAACGTGGTTCTGTATTGGGTTGTCGTATCTCTAGGAGATCTGTGCCAGCAGACCCGTGCATGGGGGGCATAAACTTTTCTGGGACAACGCATCAGCGTGCTTCGATCCACAGGCCATCTTCTCTCTCTTTCTTCATTTAATTTTTATATTGTCAAGTTAATTATTTGCTAGTTTATTCTTCTTATTTACTGTTTTTGAATATTAGGAATATTTAATTTATCAATTATATTTGTGCATCTAGGCTAACAATCCAGAAAAGTTTATATACTGTTAGCACTAGATTTTAGATTGTAACATATATTATATATTTTGCTGCATAATTGTAAATTGTTATATTTTAGTTATTACACATTTATGCTAGCTTTACTTTAATACTTAATTTTTTAAGCAAAATATTAGATTGCCTAACCTCCAAGAGGTTTATTAATACCTCCATTTGGACTCCTCACAGAGTAATTTCCAGAATCCATTCAAACAAAAATTCAGAAATTGGTTAATTTATAGGAGCTAGCTTAAACAAATAACTCGAAATAGTAATTGTATTGATTTATCATTTTCCTCCTCCTCTGGAGGCTTTGAAGTGGAGTTGCAAACTAAGTAAAATTCACCACAGAGACCCGCATTCCCTTCAAAGCTCGAACTCGAGAAGGTTGAAAACTGACCTCCCATGGGAATTTGGCCCTGCAAGTGGTTATGAGCAACATTGAACGAAGAAAGAAACGAAAGGTCGACAAGGGAGGCAGGTATTGTCCCTGATAGATCATTGAAAGACAAGTCCAATTTCTCTAAATTGCGAAGGCCTGACAATTCATAAGGAATAGAACCTATGAAGTTGTTGTTGCTCAGGTCAAGCACCTGAAGAAGTCTCAAGTTGCCAATCTCCTTCCCGATTGTTCCATCCATCATATTATTGCTCAAATCCACTGTCGGAGGGAAGTTTGTATATTGTTTATACAGCAGATTACGTGGTGCATTTTTCCAATAGAGCACGGGCATGCCATGTGAAGAAGACCCATTGTTTGAAAGAGAATCAGAATTGAGGGTTTTTAGTTTCGTTAAGCTCATAGGAATCTCGCCAGCGAGTGAATTATTAGACAGGTCCAGGTAAAAGAGATAATCCAGGCTCCCAATGCACAATGGAATGCCACTAGTCAAGTGATTCCAAGACAAATCTAGCAAACTCAACTCTTTGATATTTGCGAACCACGAGGGAATGGAACTAGTGAGAGCACAAACGTCTATAACAAGAGCTTGCTGTTAATATTCAGACATTCAACTGCATATGGTTAATTCAGTTTCAAATGCTCAACTGTATCTAGTTAAGTCAACTGAAGTCAACTGTATCTAGTTAAGTCAGTTAGTCAGTTATTTAGTTAACTCTTCTGTTATTCAATTAAGCAGCTACAGTTTTATGTATAAATATGAGTGGAGTTTATCAATGGAAATATACAAGAGAGCTGCTTGCTCATTCTTTTTTTTTTTTGTAGAAAATAGGAGGGGAGGGGGAGGGACCAGCCCACCCACGTAGCAGCCCCATTACTGAGCCCCCCTTCCACTAGGGAATGTTCGATACAGGTCGCAGGTTTCGCGTGCCTTCCCCGACCCGTGGGCTCACCCCACTGGGTTCACCGCCTGCTTGCTCATTCTTTCATTCATTTCATTTTCCCCTGTTCCGAATCTTCTTCTTTTCTTTTCATTGTCTGAAACTCTTCATGGTATCAGAGCTATAAGGCGCTTCCATCATGGTGTCTCTGTTGGGAACCCGCCCATGCCGCTGATATTTCAAAAAAATTCAGATGGCAGCGGAATCGGCATAAGCGGGATCGACGTTCATCGCATGAACGTTGTTTCATGAATCGTTCGTAGTTAGATAAGAATTAAAACTTTTTAAACCTTTAGGAAGATCAGATCTTCACCTTGTGCGGGTAGATGATCACCGCAAACTGAAGTTCGTGGTCTAGGATGAAGGTTTGCTTGAAGCCGTTCAAGTGTCCGGCCTCTACGGGTATCCACACGAAGCAGTGATCCGATCAAAGCTCGCTTGTCTTCCCGGGGTGCTAGCTCCCTTGCAAAGACTTCTTTTGATGGCTGATTTTCTTTCTTTCAATCAACCCTTGATTGTGCTTGAGAGGAGGAAGAAGAAGGATGAAGAAGAAGAATCCCCACGCAGCCTTCTTTCTTTTTCCTGCATTGGAAGGAAGAAGGGAGGAAGAGGATGCCGCCAACACCTTTGGCTTTTATCTTCCTTGCTTGCGGCTGAACCAAGAGGAGAGGAGAGGGAGGCATACGGCAAGGAGGAAGAGGACTTCTTCTATGCCCTAGGTGCCGCCCACAAGTCCCTTTTTATAGACATGTGGAGCTCCTAACATTTAGGAGTTCTTGATGTCTTTCCTAAGAGGGGGCGCCGTCTCTTCTCCCTTCTCCACATGGAAAGGGGAGGGGCTTATCCCCTTCCTCATGGTAAACCCTAATCCATATTAGGTAGGGATTGGAATGCCCTAATGTGGTCAAGCCCTAATCCAATTAGGCTTAGCCCAAGGGTGAACCAATTTGGATCCAATCTAGGTAAGTCCTAATCCAATTAGAACTTAAATCAATTTTGACTCAATTGAACTCTTCAATCCTAATCCAATTAGGAGTCTTATTGATTCATTAGATTAATAATTAATTGTGACTTAAGAAACCCTAATCCAAATTAGGACATATATAATTTTAGTCCTAATCCAATTAGGACTCTATTTGAATCCGAAGTCCTAATCCGATTAGGACTCTAGGAATCCTACTCCAAGTAGGAATCCAATTTTGATTCAAAACTCCTAATCTCATTAGGATTGCAGGAATCCTATTCCAAGTAGGAATCCCAGTCCTACTCCAACTAGGATTCCCAGTCCTAATCCAATTAGGACTCTAGAAATCCTACTCAAAGTAGGACTCTTGTTTCAAGTCCAATTAATTAATTTCCTTTGTTCCTTCTTCAACTGAATATCAATCGAATTGATTACTTGTGATTCATAATCACTTTTCAACCATCGGATCGGTCAATACTTCTAGTGTGTGTGACCCCATAGGTTCTACTCTGACTGGTAGTGAGATATATTGTAATCTCTATCACTATATCATTGAAAACTCCTTTCAATGGGTTGGAACGATTCCAACTCAACTCATTAGGGTTTATCGATCATCGAGATAATCCCTGTGAGTCCCACCATCCACCAGTGACACCTAGCAGCATGTAGTGGCTACCCAGTAGAATAGAAAGATGAACCTCTAGGTGCAGTTACCATGTGATACAGTCCTACTATCGTGGATCCCTACAGGACGGAGGTCATGGACAACTCGTCAAACCCCATCGTCTGTCATATGTCAAAATTTATTCGACTCGAGTTCGATAGTGGAAAACTCTTTCTCCACTTTATATTACTGCCCTGGCCAAGGTCTTAGAACTCAGTCTAACAAATCACATAGGATCACTCCTCTTCTATCAAGGTCGATAGATTCCTTGTAGGTGCATACCCTACTCCTACAGTGAATCTACTGCAGCCAATCTATACTGCACGGACCCATATGGCTAGAGACCATGTATGTGTGCAGTCAAACTACAATAACCTCACTGTGAGTAGCCGAAGCACCGCAGGTCAAAGGACCAGTCACACTACTGCAACATCAAGCAAGTCACTGACGAGTGGATACACATCCAAGTGACTTCTTGTCTTGGTCACGCTCAGTACCCTTGTTCTCTAACATGCACCTGCACTATCACTTCAGCGTCCCTACACTGTGGACTCAAGTCTCGTCCATCCAGAAGGAAAGTGATCTGTGCACTGATCGGATCGATCACCGTCCTCGTGATGATCCATTGATCAAGAGCATTTAGAAATTAATCACCAATGATACATGGCTCAAATTCTCAACTCTTAAGAATATGCATCATCATCTTATTAATTTTTTGGACGATTCATAGACACATAAATAATATGAATGAAAAGATCCCTTTTATTTATTCAATAATAAATAGTCAAGTACAAAATTATGTCCCTAGAATTAACAATGTGTCAGCCAGATTGGCTTCTAGGGCATACTTCTAACAATCTCCCACTTGCACTAAAGCCAATCAGCCATAATCCTAAGCCCCATCTTCTCAAGATGCACTTTATTTTTCTGCCGACTTAGCTGCTTAGTGAATGGGTCCGCCACATTTTCTGTGGAGTCTACTCTCTGATTCTCTACTTATTTTTTTTTGAGGTAGTCGCTTATTAGGTTAAACTGCCGCTCTATGTGCTTCGATTTCTGGTGAGACCTTTGGCTCCTTAGCTAGTGCTATGGTGTCTTTGTTATCGCAGTAGAGTGTTATGACATCTGATGACATTACACCTAACTCTGCAATGAACCTTTTAAACCAAAAGATTTCCACTGCACCCTTAGAGACGGCTTAACATTCAGCTTCTAAGGTAGAATCTATAATGATCGGTTGTTTGGAACTCTTCCAATTTACTGAACCACAATTGCACATATTCTGATGTAGACTTTCTATCATCAATATGTGTGCATCCTTCTACCTTCAACTCTGACCTTCTCCCAAAGACCAAGAACAAGTCTTTAGTTCTTCTCAAGTACTTAAGACTGTTCTTCACAGCTATCCAGTGCTTTTTGCCTGGATCTGATTGACATATGCTCGTGACATTCACAGCATGTACTATATCAAGTCATGTACATAGCATGGCATACATGAGGCTCCCTATTGCTGATGCATAGGGGATCTTGCTCATGCGTTGAATCTCTTCAGATGTGTTGGGTCACATCTTCTTGGAGAGATTAATTCCATGCCTTAGGGGTAAGAGACCCCTTTTCGAGTTTTCCATGCTAAACCTTTTCAGCACTTCCTCTATGTACATCTTCTGTGATAGGCCAAGCATCCTTTTAGATCTATCTCTATAGACCTTTATTCCCAAAATATAGGATGCTTCCCCAAGGTCTTTCATGGAGAACCTTTTTGACAACTTGACCTTGACCGAGGTTAGCATGGGAATATCATTCCCTATCAGGAGGATGTCGTCCACGTACAGTACGAGAAATACAACAGCACTCCCACTAACCCTTTTGGAAACACACGGTTCCTCTTCGTTTTTGATGAAATCTAACGTTTTGATTGCGTCATTGAAACGAGTGTTCCAACTCCGAGATGCTTGCTTTAGTCCATAGATGGACCTTTGCAGCTTGCAGACCTTGTGATCGCCATCACTGGAAGTGAAATCCAAAGGCTGTTCCATATAGATGTCTTCATCAAGATATCCATTCAGAAAAGCTGTTTTTCACATCCATCTGCCAGATTTCATAATCATGAAATGCTGCAATGGCAAGCAATGTTCGGATGGATTTCAGCATGGCTACAGGTGAAAAGGTCTCCTGATAGTCAATGCCCTCGCGCTGACTATACCCTTTCGCCACAAGCCTTGCCTTATAGGTCTCTACCTCTCCATCCGAACCTATCTTCCTTTTGTAGATCCATTTGCATCCAATAGGTACATTACCTTCTGGTGGATCTACTAAGGTCCAGACTTGGTTGGAATGCATGGAGTCTAATTCTGACTTCATAGCTTCCAACCATTTCTCGGAATCGATATCAGATATCGCCTCGTCGTAGGTTTTGGGATCCTGCATGTGATCCCTATCTCCCACTAGGAACATTTTCTTGGTATCCTCTTCTAGTATACCTAAGTATCTATTGGGAGGATGGGAGACCCTACTAGATCTGCGAGGTGGTTGAGGGACATCGTGTACTGGCTCTGTATGAATGGGTTCGATAGGATCCATGACTCGTTGCTTTTCAGAGACTTTCTCTTTAAGCTCAATTTTCCTCCCACTGCCTCTATCAAGGATAAACTGGTTTTCCAAGAAGATGGCGTGACGGCTCACAAACACATTGTGATCCTCTGAGACGTAAAAATTGTATCCTAATGACTCTTTAGGATATCATATAAAACGAGCACTTATGGTCCTAGCCTCTAGCTTGTCTGCCTGTAGTCTCTTGACGTGGGCTAGACATCCCCAAATCTTGAGATGACCAAGACTTGGTTTCTTACCATGTCATATCTCATATGGTGCGGTAGGAATGGACTTTAGAGGAAACTCTATTCAACAAGTAAATAGCTGAAAATAGGGCATCTATTTAAAGAAACAAGGGTAAATCAGTGAAGCTCATCATGGACTGGACCATATCAATAGAGTCCGATTCCTCCTCTCTGACACTCCATTGAGCTGAGGTGTACCAGGAGGAGTCCATTATAAAACTATACCATTCTCCTTGAGATAATCACGGAACTCTCCATTAAGGTATTCACTTCCTCGATCTGATCGAAGAACCTTAATGAGTTTTTGTGCTTATTTTTCTACTTCATATCTAAGCTTTTTGAACCTTTCAAAAGTTTCATTTTTATGTCTCATACACATATCCATACCGTGAGTAATCATCGGTAAAATGAAGTAAAAAATTACAACCCCTAGCCTGCACATCGAATGGGCCACACACATCAGTGTGTACTAGGGTAAGTATTTCAGTGGACCTCCCTGTGTCCTACAAAGGATAATTTGGCCATCTTTCCTTGAAGGCAGAATTCACAAATCAAATATGACTCGAAAGTCAATGAGCCCAAAAGCTCATGTTTCTCCAATTTATTTATTTTGTCTTCTCCTATATGGCCAAGCCTGAGGTGCCATAAATACTTTAGATTTATCTCATTTTTGGATCTATTAGATCCTATGGTATTCACTGTTTGCTCAGATATATTCACAGATACATCCATATGTATGTGATAGAGACTGTCAATCATAAAACCATTTTGAATCAATTTAATTTTTAAATAAATAAAAATCTTTCTGTGCTAAATAAAATACAGAAATCAAATTTCTGCTAGCAAGAGGTAACAGTCCCTAAGTATCCTGAGCATATCTGACAAACCTTTTGAAGGTCTGTCACCCTTCATGTTTTTTATGCTTCCCATGTATGTAGGATAGTTTCTCTTCCAATGGCCGTCCATTATGCAATGGAAACACTTTTCCTTGCAATTGGCCTTTTTCTTGGAACTTCTTAACTTGGTGTTTTCTTAGTCTTCTGCTTCTTCGCAGGCTTCTTCTTCTTCCAAATAGACTCTCTCTTGAAAGTAGAAACCAACTTGACAGCGAAAACGATGCCCCTTGAACTTCTTCAAGGTCCCTAAGTTAGTTACCAATTTATTCAACAATTCTATTTTGGTGCATACAATCTTGTTCATATGGTAATTTACTATAAACTGTTCATATGAAGCTAGAAGGGATTGTGGGATCAAATCCGTTTGCAATTCCTTGTGCATGGTCATGCCAAGCTTCTCAAGCTTCTCTAAGTCCTTTATCATGGTCAAACCATGATCATGGACAGACTGTCCATTGTGCATCTTGGCTTTGAAGAGCCTCTTGGACACTTCAAACCGAGCTGCGTGACTCTGATCACCATACAACTCTTGCAGGTGATTTAATATGTCCCTAGCAGTCTTCATGTTCTCATGCTGGCATTGTAATGCATTGGACATGGATGCCATTGTGCAGCACCTAACTTTATTATCATTGTTCGTCCACTTAACAAGCATCTTACGCTGATCAGTGATCGGATGGATTGGTAATATGGGGATTCTATGGTCTAGCATATACCCGAATTTTTCACAATTCAAAACTATTTTTGAAATTTGCTGAGCCAATCTTTATAATTGGGTTTGGTCAAACGGTTGTTCTATAGGATATCAGTTAAGAGTTTAGAAGCTGACTTTATAATCCTCAGAGAGTAAAGATTCTAGTTAGACTTTTGTACTTGATCCTAATCTGTTCTAAGGTCTTTTAGAACAAATGTAACTCCCACTATTTTCTCGAATTCCTCACACTCCCCTGGTAGGAAAACGGAAATCCCACATGACTAGGATTTCTAGTGGGTACTGCGGTCCCACCGATTTACATGCCACCTCACCTAACAGTTATTGGTGACACATAGATTGATGAATGTACAACTCTTGTACAATGCTTCTCAAGCATGTTGCAGTGTAACTTAGTCTCTAAGCCATGAAAACCTCACCTAACAGTTATTGGTCCCATTTCTTAGTTAAGTCAGACCCACCGTATAACCGTAGGAATAAAGTCGTCATTGGGTCCTCACCTAACAATTATTGGTGCCCAACCCCACCTTTACCCTACAACATCTCATGTCTATAGAGAGGTCCAGCCCCCCGATGCAACTTGACCACTGTGTCCAGCCGAGACAAATCAACATCAGAAAGGCCTTAGCAGCTCTACTACAGTGGAAGACCTATTGACTTAATATTGGTTAATCAGGTCTTAGTGTTTGCAACTTGAGCTCTTCATAAGAGGTAATCGAACAATTGGCCAGGTAAGCAGGTGGGAGGCTCCCCTTACTCAGAGAGTAAGGTCCTAATTAAGTAACCACCTTTCATGCTTTTCTAGACACCAATTAGATCAATTAATCTAATATGACTTGCTCATGTCGGTTCACTCTCGACTTGATTGAGGAGGTTTTGATTTAGGTCTCAATTGGGTTTGCTACATCACATGTAAACCTATCTACCCGACTCACATTCACATCACATGCAAACGGCACATTGCAGGCAGTTATAATTGCAGCAATAATTAAAGCTAAACTTTAAATAGGTGATGATCATGGATTCTAGTTAGGTCGTATTACAAGCACATGCACGTCAATCGATCAACTGGTCTTCAACTCTTGAATTGGTTCCAAGCCTCCTTGATTCGATCCTTGATCAACTCTTGATCCAATCGCCATCAACCGCTTAGATCACCTGTTCATCTCATGCCTAGTCTTCAACTTGATCGTTGACGTACATCACATCGCACAAATACAACCAGATTGTAAAATAAAAATAAAAATAAATTACATCTCCTTTTTGGGAGGCACGCAGGCCTCTCAAAACATCAAATAAGATGCATGCAAGCATCTGAAAAATTACATGACGTTGCAGATCACATCGCAGGTCATTACATTTGATACCAAAAGGGTTTGAATCCTATGATCATCACCATATGCAACAATTATAATTTTTAGATCTGAAAACTAACTGATTATAAAATGACATAGGTTGCTGATCATGCTAATCATGATTCTAAACTTTGTAATCTCGTTAACAACGCAATTAGAATCATCATTTTATCACATAAAAATCAGCATGCAAAAATCAGCACCCCTGAAAAATCTGCATGCAGAAAGTTTCAGCATGCATGATCATTCACTTTTTAGATCTAATAAGCCTTTAGATAATTAATTCTTACCTTAATCTACGAAGCCTAGGCTCTGATACCACTGTTGGAAACCCGCCCATGCCGCTGATATTTCAAAAAAATTCAGATGGCAGCGGAATCGGCATAAGCGGGATCGACGTTCATCGCATGAACGTTGTTTCATGAATCGTTCGTAGTTAGATAAGAATTAAAACTTTTTAAACCTTTAGGAAGATCAGATCTTCACCTTGTGCGGGTAGATGATCACCGCAAACTGAAGTTCGTGGTCTAGGATGAAGGTTTGCTTGAAGCCGTTCAAGTGTCCGGCCTCTACGGGTATCCACACGAAGCAGTGATCCGATCAAAGCTCTCTTGTCTTCCCAGGGTGCTAGCTCCCTTGCAAAGACTTCTTTTGATGGCTGATTTCCTTTCTTTCAATCAACCCTTGATTGTGCTTGAGAGGAGGAAGAAGAAGGATGAAGAAGAGGAAGAAGAAGAATCCCCACGCAGCCTTCTTTCTTTTCCCTGCGTTGGAAGGAAGAAGGGAGGAAGAGGATGCCGCCAACACCTTTGGCTTTTATCTTCCTTGCTTGCGGCTGAACCAAGAGGAGAGGAGAGGGAGGCATACGGCAAGGAGGAAGAGGACTTCTTCTATGCCCTAGGTGCCGCCCACAAATCCCTTTTTATAGACATATGGAGCTCCTAACATTTAGGAGTTCTTGATGTCTTTCCTAAGAGGGGGCGCCGTCTCTTCTCCCTTCTCCACATGGAAAGGGGAGGGGCTTATCCCCTTCCTCATGGTAAACCCTAATCCATATTAGGTAGGGATTGGAATGCCCTAATGTGGTCAAGCCCTAATCCAATTAGGCTTAGCCCAAGGGTGAACCAATTTGGATCCAATCTAGGTAAGTCCTAATCCAATTAGAACTTAAATCAATTTTGACTCAATTGAACTCTTCAATCCTAATCCAATTAGGAGTCTTATTGATTCATTAGATTAATAATTAATTGTGACTTAAGAAACCCTAATCTAAATTAGGACATATATAATTTTAGTCCTAATCCAATTAGGACTCTATTTGAATCCGAAGTCCTAATCCGATTAGGACTCTAGGAATCCTACTCCAAGTAGGAATCTAATTTTGATTCAAAACTCCTAATCTCATTAGGATTGCAGGAATCCTATTCCAAGTAGGAATCCCAGTCCTACTCCAACTAGGATTCCCAGTCCTAATCCAATTAGGACTCTAGGAATCCTACTCAAAGTAGGACTCTTGTTTCAAGTCCAATTAATTCCCTTTGTTCCTTCTTCAACTGAATATCAATCGAATTGATTACTTGTGATTCATAATCACTTTTCAACCATCGGATCGGTCAATACTTCTAGTGTGTGTGACCCCATAGGTTCTACTCTGACTGGTAGTGAGATATATTGTGATCTCTATCACTATATCATTGAAAACTCCTTTTAATGGGTTGGAACGATTCCAACTCAACTCATTAGGGTTTATCGATCATTGAGATAATCCCTGTGAGTCCCACCATCCACCAGTGACACCTAGCAGCATGTAGTGGCTACCCAGTAGAATAGAAAGATGAACCTCTAGGTGCAGTTACCATGTGATACAGTCCTACTATCGTGGATCCCTACAGGACGGAGGTCATGGACAACTCGTCAAACCCCATCGTCTGTCATATGTCAAAATTTATTCGACTCGAGTTCGATAGTGGAAAACTCTTTCTCCACTTTATATTACTGCCCTGGCCAAGGTCTTAGAACTCAGTCTAACAAATCACATAGGATCACTCCTCTTCTATCAAGGTCGATAGATTCCTTGTAGGTGCATACCCTACTCCTACAGTGAACCTACTGCAGCCAATCTACACTGCATGGACCCATATGGCTAGAGACCATGTATGTGTGCAGTCAAACTACAATAACCTCACTATGAGTAGCCGAAGCACCGCAGGTCAAAGGACCAGTCACACTACTGCAACATCAAGCAAGTCACTGACGAGTGGATAGACATCCAAGTGACTTCTTGTCTTGGTCACGCTCAGTACCCTTATTCTCTAACAAGCACCTGCACTATCACTTCAGCGTCCCTACACTGTGGACTCAAGTCTCGTCCATCCAGAAGGAAAGTGATCTGTGCACTGATCAGATCGATCACCGTCCTCGTGATGATCCATTGATCAGGAGCATTTAGAAATTAATCACCAATGATACATGGCTCAAATTCTCAACTCTTGAGAATATGCATCATCATCTTATTAATTTCTTGGACGATTCATAGACACATAAATAATATGAATGAAAATATCCCTTTTATTTATTCAATAATAAATAGTCAAGTACAAAATTATGTCCCTAGAATTAACAATGTGTCAGCCAGATTGGCTTCTAGGGCATACTTCTAACAGTCTCAACCAACGTTGCTGCAAGTTCTGCGAATGCCACAGGTGATTCTATTTCTTCTCCAATTCAAAATGTGATGGAAGACCCAACAAGCCCCTATTTCCTACATCATAGTAACAACACAGGTTTGCAACTTATTTCATTAATCTTGAATGAAGAAAACTATTCTACTTGGAGTCGATCAATGACGATGGCCTTGAGTGTCAAGAACAAAGAAGGTTTTATTGACGGTAGCATAGTTCAGCCCCCAGAAAATCATCCACAACATGCTGCTTGGAGGCGATGCAATATGCTAGTTTCCACTTGGATCTTGAACTCCATTCCAAAGGAAATGTGCACTAGTGTGATCTACATGGAATCTGCTAGGCAAATCTGGATTGATCTAAAGGAAAGGTTTAGCCAAAGTAATGGTCCCAGGATCTATCAGCTACAGAAAACCATATCGTCCATTTCTCAGAATAATGGTTCCATGATCTCATATTTTACAAGGTTGAAGGGGCTTTGGAAAGAGCTAGGGAACTTCAGACCTCGGCAAAGTGAGTATCAATCCGAGGAGCAAGTCATGCAGTTCTTGATGGGATTGGACGATTCATACTCAAGCATTCGTGGACAGATCCTGCTCATGGATCCTTTACCACCAGTCAATAAAGTGTTTGCACTTGTGCTTCAAGAGGAAAGGCAACGAGAGGTGGCTGCTACAACTCAAAATTCTGAAGTTACAGCTGCTGCTTTCACCAGTAAGTCTACCTTTAATTCAAATCCTCTTGGCAATCAATCTTTCCACAATCCGATTGCATTCAATTATCCTTCAAGACCCATTCAAAAAAAGAGTAATGTAGGCCAAATGCTTAAGAAAAACAGGCCTATATGCAACCACTGTGGTAAACCAGGACATACGAGGGATAAATGTTATCGCCTTCATGGTTTTCCACCCGGTTTTAATTTCACAAAGAGCAAAGGAATAATTCCCATAGTCAACCAGATCTCTGGTATGTCTGCACCAGATCTTGTGCAAGACTTTTCTAATCTCACAATCACTTCAGAACAATGCCAAAGGATTCTTTCCATGCTGAAGCCGCAGTTGCAATCTTACACAGCCAATTCTGCTGCAAGTGTGCCCCCAACTGTGCCGTCTGCAAATCAAGTTGGAAAATTGAGGATGGGAAGTAATAATCCTCAAATGCCATCAACCTCTGCATTTGCAGGTAACCACATTAGTCTTTTGAGCACTTCTAATCGAAAACAATCTCAGTTTTCATGGATTATAGATACAGGAGCAACGGATCATATAGTATGTTCCTTTTCCCAATTTTCTGAAACTCCAACAAAGGTTAATGCCACTGTTAAGTTGCCCAATGGTGATCAAGTCTCTGTGACACATATAGGGACAGTCAAAGTTTCAGAACATCTAACCTTAACCAATGTGCTTAGTGTACCCTGCTTCTCTTTCAACTTAATTTTAGCAAGCAAGCTTGTAAATGCTCATCATTGTTGCCTAATCTTCCTTGCAAATTCTTGCTTCATATAGGACCTGGTTACTTGGATGATGATTGGAGTGGGGAAGCTTGAAGATGGTCTTTATCATCTTCAATTAAACAAAGGTTCAATTGATTACTCATCCTATTCTGCTGTCCATTCGAATTCTGTTGCACATCTTGTTTCTGTGCATTCAGCTACAGTCCCTGTTTCTGTTTCTGTTTCTAATTTGTGGCATTGTAGACTTGGTCATCCATCTCTTCCTAGGCTTAGTTTACTCAATAAACTTGTACCTGAATTACATGTTGACAAAGAAAGCAAAGATAAGCCTTGTGGTATTTGTTCACTTGCAAAACAACATAGGCTGAATTTTCCCAATTCTGAACATTGCTCTAATTCTATTTTTGAATTGGTTCATTGTGACATTTGGGGGCCTTTCTCTACACCCTCAATTGATGGTTCTAAATATTTTCTTACTATTGTAGATGATTACAATAGAGCAACTTGGGTTTATTTGATGCATTCTAAATCTCAAACTCAGAAAATTATTCAAACCTTTTATTCCTTTGTTGAAACCCAATTTTCTACCAAAATAAAATTACTTAGATCAGACAATGGATTAAAGTTTGTGTTAGAAGTATGCCCTAGAAGCCAATTTGGCTGACGCATTATTTTATTCTAGGACATAAATTTGTACTTGACCTAATTATGAATTTATTAAGTTGGGTATTCTTTTCATTCATGTTCTTATGTGTCCATGAATCATCCAAGAAATTAATAATATAATGACGCATATTCTCAAGAGTTGAGAATTTGAGGCATGTGTCATTGGTGATTAATTTCTGAATTGCTCCTGATCGATGGATCATCACGAGGACGGTGATCGATCTGCTGAGATTAGTGCACAGATCGCTTTCTTTGATGGACGAGTCTTGAATCCACAGTGTGGCGACACTGGAGCAATTGTGCAAGTGCTTGTTAGAGAACAAGGGTACTGAGCGTGACCATAGCAAGTAGTCACTTGGATGTCTATCCACTCGTCAGTGACTTACTTGATGCTGCAGTTGTATGACTGGTCCTTTGACCTGCGATGCCTCGGCTATTCACAGTGAGGTTGCTGTAGTTTGACGAGCACATAAACATGAGCCCTAGCCAATTGGGTTCTTGTGGTGCAGATTGACTGCAGTAGGTTCATTGTAGGAGTAGGGGTGCATCTAGATAGAATCTATCGATCTTGATAGGTTAAGAGAGATCCTATGTGATTTATGAGACTGAGTTCGTAAATCCTCGGCCGGGGTAGTATGTACAGTGGAAAAGGAGTTTTTTCATTCTCGAACTTAAGTCGAATAAATCTTGACATATGACAGACGATGGGGTTTGACGAGTTATCCATGACCTCCGTTCTGTAGGGATCCATGATAGAAGGACTGTATCACACGATAACTGCACCTAGAGGTTCATCATTCTATTCTGCTGGATAGCCACTATATACTGCTAGGTGTCACTGGTGGATGGTGGGACTCACGGGGACCATCTTGATGGCCGATGATCCCCGGTGAGTTGAGTTGGAATTGTTCCAACCCATTGAAAGGAGTTTTCAATGATATTGTGATAGAGATCGCAATATATCTCACTAGACAGAATAGAACCTATTGGGTTACACACATTAGAGGTATTGACCGATCCGATGGTTGAATTGTGATTTGGAATCACAAATAATTTATAATTATCAATTTGATTGATAATTGGTAAACCCACTAAGAGTTAGTGAGTTGAAGAAGGAATAATTACAATTTAATTGAATTTAATTGAATTAATTGGATTTAATTAATTGGACTTGATCATATTAAATACAAGTCCTACTTGCAGTAGGATGCCTAGAATCCTAATTAGATTTGGACTTCAAATTAAATTAAAGTCCTACTTGGAGTAGGATTTCTAAAGTCCTAATTGAATTAGGACTGAAATTTAATAAGTCCTAATTAGATTAGGATTTCTTAAGTCCTAATTAATTTTAATCTAATTAATTAAAAGACTCCTAATTGGATTAGGATTGAAGAGTTCAATTGAGTCATGGTTCAATTGAATCCTAATTAGATTAGGATTTGAAGGAAAAAGGAAATAGGTGCACTCAATCCTCTTTGGAAGAGGATTAGACCCATCTTGTACATGGCCCCACACCCCACTTAATTGGATTAAGTGGGCGTGCGTGAAATAGGGAGAAGAGGGAGGGGCTACGCCCCTTCTTTTGGCTGAATACGTGAAGAAAAGAAGAGGGGCGTACGCCCCTCCTCTTTTCTTAGAGATAAGGATGGGAGCTCCTAAATTTTAGGAGCTCCACATGCCATATATAAGAGAGAGAAAAGGGGCAGCACCCTAATTTTTTCCTCCCCCTCTCTTTTCAGTCGTGAAGGACCATCTCCTTTCTTGGATTTTCATCCGTGATGGCCCTCCTTCCCTTGGGTATTCAGCCGGCAAACAAACAAATAAAAAAGGGAAACAAGGGGCGGCCCACATGATGGATCTCTCTTCTCCTTTTTGTGCCGTGAGAGAGCCTACCCCTCTGTTGGTTTTTGTGCCGTGGGAGAGCCTCTTTCTCTTGGGTTTCAGCCACCAGCAAACAAAGAAAAAAGAAGGAGGCATGTAGCCCTTCCTCCCTCTCTTCTTTGGTTCCAAAAGAAAAGAAAAAGGAAAAGGCTGCAAAGGGGTTTTGCCTTCTTCCTTTTGATCCATCCTTCTTCCTCCTCTCTAAGGCAATCAAGAGTTGATTCAAAAGAGAGGATTTCAGCCATCAAAACGTATCTCTGCAAGGGAGCTAGCACCCCGGGGAGATTAGTGAGTTTGGATTGGTCCTCTGCCTCGTGTGGATACCCGTAGAGGCTGGACGCGTGTGCGGCTTCAACCGAACCTTCCAACAAATACCACGATCATCAGATTGCGGTGAATATCTACCCGCACAAGGTGAAGATCTGATCTTTCTAATCATATAAAAAGTATTTAATCCTAATCTATCTACGAACATCGGTTTTAAAATAAGTTCATGAGATGAACGGGATCTCGCGCATTTCTTCCGCTGCGCGAAGAATTTTTCTAAAATTTTCTACGGCGTGCAAGGGATTCCAACAGTGGTATCAGAGCCATGGTTGCGTAGATTAAGATTAGGATTAAATGATTAAGGCATAATATATCTGAAAATTTAAAGATTATGCTTGCTGAATTTTTCTGCATGCAGAATTTTCAGCTTGCTGATTTTTCTGCATGCTGATTTTCTATGCGATTAGATTAATGATTCTATTGATTTGTTAATGAGATTAAAAATATTTAGAATCATATCTTGCATGATCAACAACTCACAAGATGACATAATCTGTTAAATATTCAGATCTGTAAATTTTATTTAATGCATGAGATGCGTATGGTGATTATCATGGATGGACCCTTTAATTGTGCTGAAATGTTCTGCAATGTCTGAGATGTTCTGTGATGTTATGTGATGGCATATAAATCAGATTTTCAGATGCCTGCGTGCATCCTATATTGATGTATTAGAGACCTGCGTGTCTCATGAAAAAGGGTTGTAACTATTATTTAATTTTATTTATTTTTAAAGTTATCTGGGATGTAATCTGTGATGTGTTTGTATGTCAATGGTTGATCGGTGCATGCCTCTACAAGCACGACTTGCGCGGATCGAGATCAAGGGTTGATTGGAGATGGATCAAGGAGTTGATCACAATTGGACCAAGGGTGCTCAAGATCGAGTCAAGAGTTGAAGACGATCTAACCAATTGACGTGCATGTGCTTGTACTATGACCCCATCCTGGATCCATGATCATCACCAGTTTAATTTTTGTTATTATGCCTGGATGTTTATGTTTATGTTTATGCATAGCAGTTAGATAATTATTTGCATGAGATGTAGATAATTAAATAAAAGAGACCTAAATTAAATCTCCTCGAAAAATATTAAGTCCATAGGTCTTCCACCGTAGTAGAACTGCTAAGGTCTTTCCGGCGTTGATTTGTCTCGGCTAGATACAGTGGGCAAGTTGCATCGGGGGACTGGACCTCTCTATTAGGCATGAGATGTTGTAGGGGTAAAGATAGGGTTGGGCCCAATAACTATTAGGTGAGGGACCCAATGACGACTTTGCTTCTGCGGTTATATGGTGGGTCCGACTTAACTAAGAAATGGGGCCAATAACTATTAGGTGAGGTCTTCATTACTTAGAGACCTGATAGCGCTACAACTTGCTTGAGAAGCATTGTACAAGAGTTGTACACTCATCATTTATATGTCACCAATAACTGTTAGGTGAGGTGGCATGTAAATTGGTGGGACCGTAGCACTCCACTTGAAACCTAGAGTCGCAAGGTTTCCGTTTCTCTACCAGAGGAGTGTGAGAGATTCGAGGAAATAGTGGGAGGTGTATTTGTTTTAAAAAAAAAGGCCCTAAAACAAATAGAGTTCAAGTACAAAATTCTAACTAGAATCTTTACTCTCTGAGGATTATAAAGTCAGCTTCTAGACTCTTAACTCATATCCTATAGAACAACTGTTTGACCAAACCCAATTATAAAAACTGGCTCAGCAAATTTCAAAATAGTTTTGAATTGTGAGAAATTAGGGTATATGCTAGACCATGGAATTCCTGTGTTACCAATCCGTCCGATTACTGGTCAGCATAAGACGCATGCTAAGTGGACGAACAATAACAATAAAGTTAGGTGCTGCATAATGGCATCTATGTCCAATGAATTACAATGCCAGCATGAGAACATGAAGACCGCCAGGGACATATTATATCACCTACAAGAGTTGTATGGTGAACAGAGTCACACAGCATGTTTTGAAGTGTCCAAAAGGCTCTTCAAGGCCAAGATGCGTGATGGGCAGTCTGTCCATGATCATGGTTTGACCATAATAAAGAACTTAGAGGAGCTTAAGAAGCTCGGCATGACCATGCACAAGGAATTGCAAACGGATTTGATCCCGCAATCCCTTCTAGCTTCATATGAACAGTTTATAGTAAATTACCATATGAACAAGATTGTATGCATCAAAATAGAATTGTTAGATAAAATTGGTAACTACTTTAGGGACCTTGAAGAGTTCAAGGGGCATCGTTCTCGCTGTCGAGTTGGTTTCTACTTCCAAGAGAGAGTCTACTTGGAAGAAGAAGAAACCTGTGAAAAGGCAGAAGATCGAGAAAAGGCCAAGTAAGAAAGTTCCAAGAAAAAGGCCGATTGTAAGGAAAAGTGTTTTCATTGCATCATAAGATGGCCATTGGAAGAGGAACTGTCCTACATACATGGAAAGCATAAAAAGTAAGAGGGGTGACAGACCTTCAGAAGGTATGCCAGATATGCTCATTATTAAAAGGATACTTAGAGACTGTTATCTGTTGCAAGCAGAAATTTGATTTTTGTATCTTGATTAGCACAGAAAGATTTTTATAAGACTATTGTTCAATTTGTTTGAGAAATAAATTGGATGCATATGGTTTTATGATTGACCGTCTCTATCACTTACATTTGGATGTACCTGTGAATGTATCTGAGCAAACAGTGAGTACCATAGGATCCAAAAGGATCTAGAGATGAGATAAATCTAAAGTATTTGTGGCACCTCAGGCTTGGTCATATAGGAGAAGACAGAATAAACATGGACTTCTGAGCTCATTGACTTTCGAGTCATATCCGATTTGTGAATTCTGCCTTCAAGGAAAGATGACCAAATTATCCTTTTTAGGACATGGGAGAGGTCCACTGCGATACTTACCCTAGTACACACTTATGTGTGTGGCCCATTCGATGTGCAGGCTAGGGATTGTAATTTTTTACTTCATTTACCGATGATTACTCACGGTATGGATATGTGTATGAGACACAAATCTGAAATTTTTGAAAGGTTCAAAGAGTTCAGATATGAAGTAGAAAAACAAACAGAAAAACTCATTAAGGTTCTTCGATCAGATCGAGGAGGTGAATACCTTAGTGGAGAGTTCCGTGATTATCTCAAGGAGAATGGTATAGTTTTATAATGGATCCCTCCTGGTACACCTCAGCTTAACGGAGTGTCGGAGAGGAGGAATCAGATCCTATTGGATATTGTCAGGTCGATGATGAGCTTCACTGATCAACCCTTGTTTCTTTAGAGAGATGCCCTACTTTCAGCAATTTACTTAGTGAATAGTGTTTCCTCTAAGTCTGTTCCTACCACATTATATGAGATATGGCATGGTAAGAAGCCGAGTCTTAGTCATCTCAAGATTTGGGGATGTCCGGCCCACGTCAAGCGACAACAGGCGAACAAGTTAGAGGATAGGATAATTAATGCTCGTTTTATAGGATATCCTTAAAGAGTCATTAGGATACGATTTTTTGTCCCAAAGGATCACAAAGTGTTTGTGAGCCTACATGCTATCTTCATGAAAAATAGTTTATCCTTGATAGAGACAGTGGAAGGAAAAATGAGCTCTAAGAGAAAGTCTCTGAAGAGCAATGAGCCATTGTGCCTATAGAACCTATTCATATTGAGCCAGTACATGTTGTACCTCCTCCACCTCATAGATTTAGTAGGATCTTCCATCCTCTTGAAAGGTACTTAGGTATACTTACAGAGGATGTAGAGGAAGTGTTCCTCATGGGAGATAGGGATCAAGGTAAGGATCCCAATACCTACAAGAGGCGATGTTAGACATCGATTCCGAGCAATGGCTGGAAGCAATGAAGTCAGAGATAGACTCCATGCATTCCAACCAAGTCTGAACCTTAGTAGATCCACCAGAAGGTATAGTACCTATTGGATGTAAATGGATCTATAAGAGAAAATTAAGTTCGGATGGCTAGGTAGAGACCTATAAGGCAAGGCTAGTGGTAAAAGGTTATAGTCAGTGCGAGGGCACTGATTATCAGGATACTTTTTCACCTGTAGCCATGCTAAAGTCCATTCGAATATTGCTTGTTATTGCAGCATAATATGATTATGAGATACTGTGATGGTGATCACAAGGTTTGCAAACTGCAAAGGTCCATCCATGGATAAAAGTAAGTATCTCGGAGTTGGAACACTCGTTTCAACGATGTAATCAAATCGTTTGATTTCATCAAGAACGAGGAGGAACCATGTGTTTATAAGAAAGTTAGTGGGAGGGCCATTGCATTTTCGTATTGTACGTGGATGATATCCTTCAAATTGGGAATGATATTCCCATACTAACTTAGGTCAAGGTTTGGTTGTGTAAGGAATTCTCCATGATAGACCTTGGGAAAGCATCCTATATTTTGAGAATTAAGGTCTATAGAGATAGATCTAAGAGGATGCTTGTCCTATTACAGAATATGTACATAGAGGGAGTGCTAAAGAGGTTCGGCATGAAAAACCTCTAAAAGGGAATTATTACCCCTTAGGCATGGGATAAATCTCTTCAAGAAGATGTGCCCCAACATATCTGAAGAGATTCAGTAGATGAGCAAGATCCCTTATGCTTCGGCTATAGGGAGCCTCATGTATACCATGCTATGTACGTGACTTGATATAGTACATGCTGTGAGTGTCACGAGCATATATCGGTCAAATCCAGGCAAGAAGCGCTAGAACAGTCTTAAGTACTTGAGAAGAACTAAGGACATGTTCTTGGTCTTTAGGAGAAGATCAGAGTTGAAGGTAGAAGGATGCACACATATTGATGATAGAAAGTCTACATCAGAATATGTGCAATAGTAGTTTAGTTAATTGGAAGAGTTCCAAACAACCGATCATTGTATATTCTACCTTAGAAGCTGAATGTTTAGCCGTATCTAAGGGTGCAGTGGAAACCTTCTGGTTTAATAAGTTCATTGCTGAGCTAGGTGTAATGTCATCAGATGCCATAACACTCTACTGCGATAACAAAGGCACCATAGCACTAGCTAAAGAGCCAAGGTCTCACCAGAAGCCGAAGCACATAGAGCGGCGGTTTAACCAAATAAACGACTACCCAGAAAAGAAATAAGTAGAGGATCAGAGAGTAGACTCCACAGGAAATGTGGTGGACCCATTCACTAAGCAGATAAGTCAGCAGAAAACTGAAGCACATCTTGAGAAGATGGGGCTTAGATTTATGGCTGATTGGCTTTAGTGCAAGTGGGAGATTGTTAGAAGTATGCCCTAAAAGCCAATTTGGCTGACGCATTATTTTATTCTGGGACATAAATTTGTACTTGACCTAATTATGAATTTATTAAGTTGGGCATTCTTTTCATTCATGTTCTTATGTGTCCATGAATCGTCCAAGAAATTAATAATATAATGACGCATATTCTCAAGAGTTGAGAATTTGAGGCATGTGTCATAGGTGATTAATTTCTGAATTGCTCCTGATCGATGGATCATCACGAGGACGGTGATCGATCCGCTGAGATTAGTGCACAGATCGCTTTCTTTGATGGACGAGTCTTGAGTCCACAGTGTGGCGACACTGGAGCAATTGTGCAAGTGCTTGTTAGAGAACAAGGGTACTGAGCGTGACCATAGCAAGTAGTCACTTGGATGTCTATCCACTCGTCAGTGACTTACTTGATGCTGCAGTTGTATGACTGGTCCTTTGACCTGCGATGCCTCGGCTATTCACACTGAGGTTGTTGTAGTTTGACGAGCACATAAACATGAGCCCTAGCCAATTGGGTTCTTGTAGTGCAGATTGACTGCAGTAGGTTCATTGTAGGAGTAGGGGTGCATCTAGATTGAATCTATCGATCTTGATAGGTTAAGAGAGATCCTATGTGATTTATGAGACTGAGTTCGTAAATCCTCGGCCGGAGTAGTATGTACAGTGGAAAAGGAGTTTTTCATTCTCGAACTTAAGTCGAATAAATCTTGACATATGACAGACGATGGGGTTTGACGAGTTATCCATGACCTCCGTTCTGTAGGGATCCATGATAGAAGGACTGTATCACACGATAACTGCACCTAGAGGTTCATCATTCTATTCTGCTGGGTAGCCACTATATACTGCTAGGTGTCACTGGTGGATGGTGAGACTCACGGGGACCATCTTGATGGCCGATGATCTCCGGTGAGTTGAGTTGGAATTGTTCCAACCCATTGAAAGGAGTTTTCAATGATATTGTGATAGAGATTGCAATATATCTCACTACCAGACAGAATAGAACCTATGGGGTCACACACATTAGACGTATTGACCGATCCGATAGTTGAATTGTGATTTGGAATCACAAATAATTTATAATTATCAATTTGATTGATAATTGGTAAACCCACTAAGAGTTAGTGAGTTGAAGAAGGAATAATTGCAATTTAATTGAATTTAATTGAATTAATTGGATTTAATTAATTGGACTTGATCATATTAAATACGAGTCCTACTTGCAGTAGGATGCCTAGAATTCTAATTAGATTTGGACTTCAAATTAAATTAAAGTCCTACTTGGAGTAGGATTTCTAAAGTCCTAATTGAATTAGGACTGAAATTTAATAAGTCCTAATTAGATTAGGATTTCTTAAGTCCTAATTAATTTTAATCTAATTAATTAAAAGACTCCTAATTGGATTAGGATTGAAGAGTTCAATTGAGTCATGGTTCAATTGAATCCTAATTAGATTAGGATTTGAAGGAAAAAGAAAATGGGTGCACTCAATCCTCTTTGGAAGAGGATTAGACCCATCTTGTACATGGCCCCACACCCCACTTAATTGGATTAAGTGGGCGTGCGTGAAATAGGGAGAAGAGGGAGGGGCTACGCCCCTTCTTTTGGCTGAATACGTGAAGAAAAGAAGAGGGGCATACGCCCCTCCTCTTTTCTTAGAGATAAGGATGGGAGCTCCTAAATTTTAGGAGCTCCACATGCCATATATAAGAGAGAGAAAAGGGGCAGCACCCTAATTTTTTCCTCCCCCTCTCTTTTCAGCCATGAAGGACCATCTCCTTTCTTGGATTTTCAGCCGTGATGGCCCTCCTTCCCTTGGGTATTCAGCCGGCAAACAAACAAATAAAAAAGGGAAACAAGGGGCGGCCCACATGATGGATCTCTCTTCTCCTTTTTGTGCCGTGAGAGAGCCTACCCCTCTGTTGGTTTTTGTGCCGTGGGAGAGCCTCTTTCTCTTGGGTTTCAGCCACCAGCAAACAAAGAAAAAAGAAGGAGGCATGTAGCCCTGCCTCCCTCTCTTCTTTGGTTCCAAAAGAAAAGAAAAAGGAAAAGGCTGCAAAGGGGTTTTGCCTTCTTCCTTTTGATCCATCCTTCTTCCTCCTCTCTAAGGCAATCAAGAGTTGATTCAAAAGAGAGGATTTCAGCCATCAAAACGTATCTCTGCAAGGGAGCTAGCACCCCGGGGAGATTAGTGAGTTTGGATTGGTCCTCTGCCTCGTGTGGATACCCGTAGAGGCTGGACGCGTGTGCGGCTTCAACCGAACCTTCCAACAAATACCACGATCATCAGATTGCGGTGAATATCTACCCGCACAAGGTGAAGATCTGATCTTTCTAATCATGTAAAAAGTATTTAATCCTAATCTATCTACGAACATCGGTTTTAAAATAAGTTCATGAGATGAACGGGATCTCGCGCATTTCTTCCGCTGCGCGAAGAATTTTTCTGAAATTTTCTGCGGCGTGCGAGGGATTCCAACAGTTTGGTATGAGAGAATTTTATGCATCAAAAGGGATATTACATCAGCTTAGTTGTGTTGATACACCTTAGCAAAATGGAGTGGTAGAGAGGAAACATCAACACATCCTTAATGTTGCTAGAGCGTTAAGATTTCAAGCTAACCTTCCTTTGAATTTTTGGGGAGAATGTGTTCTTACTGCTGTGTACCTTATCAATAGGATACCTACTCCCAAATTGTCTAACAAATCTCCTTATGAAGTGTTATTCTCTTCAAAACCATCCTACTCTCACTTAAGAGTCTTTGGTTGCCTATGTTATGCTTCTACTTTGAAAAGAAATAGGTCAAAATTTGATCCAAGGGCTAGGCAATGTATCTTCATTGGTTACCCTCATGGTATAAAGGCTCACAAACTCTATGACATTCAGTCTAAATCCACCCTCATTTCTAGGGATGTTGTCTTCTATGAACACAATTTTCCTTTTCAACACACTTCCAACAATTATTCAGTCTCGTATCATGATACACAGCAGTTTGAATTTCAATATCATGATACTCTTTTCCTTCCATCATCTACTACTTCACATGATGCTAGTTCCTCTCAAAACAATACTAGTTCCATTGATGCAACTGCTGTGCCACCCAATCCAACTGCTACAGCTGTTGTGCCACATAATTCTGATGTGCCACAAAATTCTGCTGTGCCACAGAATTCTGTTGATACAGCTGCTGAAGCATCTTTTCCTACTTTACCACTTAGAAGATCTTCTTGAGTTAGGCATCCTCCTACTTATCTTCAAGAGTATCATTGTAACCTAGTTTCAAATGCTTCAAACCCTCAATCAATCAGTCAACAATCAGATTTCTGTGCAAAGCAAGGTAAGCTCCATGGTATTTCAAACTTTTTGGGTTATGCAAAGCTTTCTCCATCTCACTGAGTCTTTGCCTTATCTATCTCATCTTTCACTGAGCCAAAGACCTATGTTGAAGCATCCAAACTACGTGAATGGTGTGCTGCCATGAATGCTGAAATCAAAGCCCTTGTTGGTAATAACACATGGACCATTACAACACTGCCGAAAGGAAAACAAGCAGTAGACTGTAAGTGGGTTTACAAGCAGAAATTTAAATCAGATGGAACTGAAGAAAGGAAGAAAGCAAGACTTGTTGCTAAGGGGTATACACAACAAGCTGGGTTAGATTATCATGATATTTTTTCCCCAGTTGCAAAATTAGTGACAATTAAGACTCTTTTGGCAATTGCAGCCATTAACAGCTGGTTCTTATATCAACTTGATGTAAATAATGCATTTTTACATGGTGATTTACATGAGGAAGTCTATATGACACAACCACCAGGTTATGAGATACAGGGGGAGAAAAGGGAAAGATTAGTATGCCGCTTGAATAAATCCATCTATGGTTTGAAGCAGGCTTCAAGACAATGGTTTGAAAAGTTGTCCTCTTTCATTATTTCTCATGATTTCATTCAATCTAAGGCTGATTACACTGTGTTCACAAGAAAGAATGGTTGCTCCTACACAGCTATCTTAGGTTATGTTGATGACATAATCATTGCTGGTAATGACATATCTTACATCAATCAGTTCAAGAAAACTCTAGATCTACAATTTAAACTTAAGGATCTAGGAGTCCTTAAGTATTTTCTTGGTCTTGAAGTGGCTAGAAGCTCCAAAGGAATCTCTATTTCTCAATGAAAATATGCTTTAGAGGTATTGAATGATGCAGGATATCTTGGTGCAAAAGCTGCAAAATGTCCCATGGCACAAAATTTAAAACTTAGCAAATATGAAGGGGATCCCATTCCTGATCCTTCAATCTACAGAAGGCTTGTAGGGAGATTACTTTATCTTACTATAACAAGGCCTGATCTGACTTATTGTGTACAAGTCTTAAGTCAGTTTCTAGACTCTCCCAAGCAACCACATCTTGATGCAGCTTTTTATGTCTTAAGATATCTAAGGGGAACACCAGGGCAAGGCTTATTTTTTCCTTCAAATTCCGAGCTACACTTGAAAGCATTTTGTGATGTAGATTGGGGAGCTTGTTCTGACACTCGACGAACTGTCACTGGCTTTTGCATCTTTCTTGGGAATTCACTTATATCATGGAAATCCAAGAAACAACATACTGTATCAAGGTCTTCAGCAGAAGCTGAGTATCGGTCCATGGCATCCACTTGTTGTGAGCTCACTTGGCTGATTAGTCTCCTTCATGATCTCAATGTTTCACACCCAAGAGCAGCTTTGTTATTTTGTGATAATACGGCGGCCTTACATATTGCTGCTAATCCGGTGTTTCATGAAAGGACCAAGCACATCGAAATTGATTGTCACATCGTGCGAGACAAGATACAATCCAGAGTGGTTCGAACTTTGCATGTTCTTGGTGTCATGCAACTTGCTGACTTATTGACTAAAAGCCTTGGAATTGCTAGATTCCATACTTTACTTAGCAAGATGGGTGTTCATAATTTACACACTCCATCTTGAGGAGTGTTAATATTCAAACATTCAACTGTATATGGTTAATTCAGTTTCAGATGCTCAACTGTATCTAGTTAAGTCAACTGAAGTCAACTGTATCTAGTTAAGTCAGTTATTCAGTTATTTAGTTAACTCTTCTGTTATTCAGTTAAGCAGCTACAGTTTTATGTACAAATATGAGTTGAGTTTATCAATGGAAATATACAAAAGAGCTGCTTGCTCATTCTTTCATTCATTTCATTTTCCCCTGTTCCGAATCTTCTTCTTTTCTTTTCATTGTCTGAAACTCTTCTGCAAGCTGTGAAATCCTTGAATTCCGTTATTAGGCAACTCTTCTCCATAAAAGTTCTTTGTAAGGGCCGTTAGATACTGACACTCCTGTAGCGTTTGCAATCCCACCGAAATATTGGAAAGACTGTTATTTGTTACGGACAGATGGGAGAGAGCTTGAAGGTTCCTAAAACTTTTGGGAATTGTTCTATGGAGATTATTCCTACCAAAGTTTAGAAGCTCCAAAGCTTTGCATGAAGACAAACTCTTCGGGATATGACCAGAAAAATGATTAGATCCGAGATTGAGAACAACTAGATGAGCCAAACTAGTGAAATTAAGGTCAATATTGCCATCAAGAGAATTATTCCTCAGATTGAGCAACCTAAGCATCGAGCAAGATGAGAGTGAATTTGGTAATCGACCTTCAAAAGAGTTGGATTCAACGGAGAGTCCAAAGCAAACACTAAAGGGGTGCTTCCTCGACCGAAACTGGTAAACTTCAAAAAGAGGTCATTACATGGTAGCCTTCATGCAAGATGACTTGGCTGAGGGGGCTTTCTGATAACACCGTGCACCAGACCTAAGCCCGGATTGCATGGCTTGCTTTCGGATGCTTTTTCTGGGCCCGCTCTCTCGACTCGCGCCCGGCTTATCTCATAGATTGACCCTCTGAAGGCCATGACATGAATCCGGAATGAATCCAATGAATCGGTTGAAGGAGACGTCGAGGTAGGACAAGCTTGTAAGGTTACTGATACCCTTACGTAGCTCACCAGTGAAGTTGTTGCTATTCAGGTCCAGCACCTCCAACCGCCGTAAATGAAACAACTCTGGAGGGACAGTGCCTCGCAGGGAGTTACGGGAGAGGTTGAGGAAGCTCAACTGATCCAAACCTGATAGAGAATTCGGGAGAAGCCCTTTCATATCCTTGCTTGCGAGATCCAAACCGACGACCTTGTTCAATTTTTTTTTTATTTTTTTCTAGCAATTCTTGAAATTCAATATAGCAATACAACAAATTATAACAAATAGGAGGCTCTAATAGCTATATATCTCTTGTACATTAAGCAATAAACATTAACATGGTGGTCCGATAGAAACTCCTGGCATTACTACTGACATCATTGCTACCAACTTTTACATAGCGAACATAGAACTTTACACAAAAGACTCCTTATACAAATTTATATTATTAATACAGGCACTACATGATGTGCAGGTTACTACATAGAATGGCAAGATAGACTGCAGTCTTTCTTTGGGAGTCGTCATCATTTTGCATCAACCCTGTTTCAGTAACGGCAGAATAACGAGGATTACTATCAGGAGAAGGCCAGATATGAATCCCAATGCAAGAGGCAGTCCTTCGAGAACAAAATTACTTTCTTCTATGTCATTTTCCTCCTCCTTGGGAGGCTTTGAAGTGGGGTTGCAAACTAGGAAAAATTCACCACAGAGACCAGGATTCCCTTCGAAGCTCGAACTCGAGAAGGTTGAAAACTGACCTCCCTTGGGAATTTGGCCCTGCAAGTGGTTGTGAGCAACATCGAACGAAGATAGAAACGTAAGGTTGACAAGGGAGACAGGTATTGTCCCTGATAAACCATTGAAAGACAAGTCCAATGTCTCTAAATTCCGAAGGCCCGACAATTCATCAGGAATAGAACCTGTAAAGTTGTTGTTGCTCAGGTCAAGCACCTGAAGAAGCCTCAAGTTGCCAATCTCCTTCCAGATTGTTCCATCCATCATATTATTGCTCAAATCCACGGTTGGGGGGAGGTTTTTATATTGTTTATACCGCAGGGTACGTGGTGGATTTTTCCAATAAAAATAGGGGATGTCATATGAAGAAGACCCATTGTTTGAAAGAGAATCAGAATTGAGGGTTTTTAGTTTCGTTAAGCTCATAGGAATCTCGCCAGTGAGTGAATTATTTGACAGGTCCAGGTAAAACAGAGAATCCAGGCTCCCAAAACACAATGGAATGCCTCCAGTCAAGTGATTCCAAGACAAATCTAGGAAACTCAACTCTTTGATATTCGCTAACCACGAGGGAATCGAACCAGTGAGAGCACAAACGTCTATAGCCAGAGCTTGCAAGCTGTGAAATCCTTGAATTCCGTTATTAGGCAACTCTTCTCCATAAAAGTTCTTTGTAAGGGCAAGGACCGTTAGATTCTGACACTCCTGTAGCGTTTGCAATCCCACCGAAATATTGGAAAGTCTGCTATTTGTTACGGACAGAAGGGAGAGAGCTTGTAGGTTCCTAAAACTTATGGGAATTGTTCCATGGAGATTATTCATACCAAAGTTTAGAACCTCCAAAGCTCTGCATGAAGACAAACTCTTCGGGATATGACCGGAAAAATGATTAGATCCGAGATTGAGAACAACTAGATGAACCAAACTAGTGAAATTAAGGTCAATATTGCCATCAAGAGAATTATTCCTCAGATTGAGCAACCTAAGCATCGAGCAAGATGAGAGTGAATTTGGTAATCGACCTTCCAAAGAGTTGGATTCAGCGGAGAAACTCTCCAGCCTCTGAAGGCCATGAAATGAATCCGGAATGAATCCGGTGAATTGATTGAAGGAGACGTCGAGGTAGGACAAGCTTGTAAGGTTACTGATACCTTGACCCAGGTCACCGGTGAAGTCGTTGCTGTTCAGGTCCAGCACCTCCAACCGCCGTAAATGAAACAACTCTGGAGGGACAGTGCCTCGTAGGGAGTTATGGGAGAGGTTGAGGAAGCTCAACTGATCCAAACCTGACACAGAATTCAGGAGAAGCCCTTTCAGCTCCTTGCTTCCGAGATCCAAACCGACGACCCTTAAGCTTGGATTGGTAGAATTTATTGAGGACGGGGAGGAGAAAACTGAGAACAAAGCACAGCGCACCCCAGGCCAACTGCAACAGTTTGCAGCAGGAGCATCATGAAATTTCCACCCATCGATCCTCGAATCAAGACCATTTGAGAAAGCCTCTAGTGCTCTCAGATCATCAGAATTGCAGCTGAGATTTTTGAAACTGGAAGCACAAGGTTGGGAATAGAGAAATATAAAGAACATGACACAGAAGAGAGGATACATAGGGAGCATCAGCGAGAGATATTTCATGGCTCTTGTTGTCAGCTGGTGTAGGTGCTTCCCTTGGCGACTTGGAACCAAGATAAAACGAGGGGACTTCAGACTTTTACAACCAAGAAGGGTAAGCTATGAAGAAATATAATGCCTCTTCTATCAAAGAAGAAACAACCAACAGACAGCAATGTTTTTACTTCAGCTAGCAGGATGAAGTTGAAGGCAAACTTCGTGGGGCAAGATTGTTGGGTGTGCGACTACCATTTAGCCAACCATCGGTTTTCAGCTAACCGAGAGTCCGCTGATGCTTTAAACACTGATGGAAACAAGGCTCCCTTTGCATATTTTTCTGCCACTCAGGTGCCGATATAAGACAGTTTCGTATTGAACTGACATTTAGCGAAGCATCAATTTCCATGTAACTATGGGCGCATTGATGCTCTAATTGGTGATGAAAACAATAATTTCTAATATTTTTTCGAGTAAAAGTCCAACAAAAGCACGTGTTGGACTCCAAGACTCCCTTAATGTATTTTTTTACTTCTATTTTCCTAAGGGGCCCACATAGGATAGTTAGGTGTCCAAATAACATTTAATCATACACCGGTTTTCGTGTAACCGAGAGTCCATGCGATGGAAACAGAACATCTCAAACATTTTTCCATGCAAAAGTATGTGCCGGGCAAAGCCCGGCGCGTGTTGGACTCCAACTCTCCAAGGCCATATTTAAATTTTCCACTTCAATTTTTCTTGAGAACATTACACCACTCTCAACATGCCTGTGAAAGTCCTTCCTCTCCAACCTTTTAGATGGCTGCCAATGTGTGCAATGATACTTTCGGAGTCAATTTTGATGGGGCCACATGATCCATGAGGATCATCGACTTGAAGTAGACCACCTTTGGTCAAAGGATCAAACAATGCCTTAGTTCAATAAAACAATAACATCCCAAGGGATCAATGTAAATAAATATGTTCCTGAGAGAATGGACACTCAAACGGATCAAAATAAAAATTTATTCTTGTTTGCACTAGCGGGATTTACGCATATATATAGATCTACACACACACATATATATACACACACACACATATATACACACACACATATATACATACATACATACATACATACACACATACACACCGCAGAAGGGTAAAAAAAATTTTGGTGCAAGCAAGCAAAGCTTCATCTCCAAGGTCAGCCATGCGACGAGGAAGAAGGGTGGTGACAAAGCTGGTCCGAGTGAAGTGCACGGTCTTCTTGGTCCTGAGGTGCAAATCCTTCTATAAGAAGAAGATGGTTGCAAAGAGATCCTTGATTTCACTTGCTAGGGTATTGTAATTGTAGATGACACCACCTCCATTGCTCTTACCAATATCATGCCTTGCACCCAATCTGTATTTTTCTCTCTTGATGCATATTATGTGCGATTTAATTAAGTCATATTATGTGGGATTTGATTCTGTACAATATATATTTTCCATCCTTGATACATATTGTGTGAGATTTGCTTCTATCATATTATGTGGGATTTGATTCTGTACGATATGTATTTTTCATTCTTGATGCATATTGTGTGAAATTTGTTTCCTTTTCTTTGTATATATACTGTTGTTCATGCCACATAAAATATAGACAGAAAACTTTCTCTTTTGGTATCTCTCACTATTTTTATTAGGGTATCAGAGCATACATGATTTCTTAGCTTCTGCTATATTCAATACCGAATCATCATCTTCCAACTTTGCCATATCCGACAATCCTCCTGTTTTCAATCAGACATCCAAACCAGTTACGGATGTCTCATCTCTCTATTTTCTTCACTCGATAGTTCGCTTGAGTGCTATTCCGGCCTCAACTCCACTTAATAGAGACAATTACGAATTTGGAAACGGGCTATAAAGATGGCACTCAATGTCAAAAACAAACTAGGCTTCATTGACCGCACTCTCAACAAACCAATTGGTTCTCTCGCTGATATCCAACTTTGGGAATGTTGCAATGACAGGATTTTATCATGGATCCTTAATTTCATTGATAAAACTCTTGCCAACAGCTTTATTTATCTTGATCATTTCTGAAACCTGTTGCTTAGACCCCTTTTGATCATTTCTGAAACCTTTTGTTGTGATTTTCTATCTTCTATCACTTTTGCTCTGCTCTAAGTCTCTCACATCAGGGGCCCGCAATTTTTCTAATTTTTCATTAGTGTTTCTCCAAAGACTAGGCTTAAGAATGTACACCCCTTGCATTAAGGCTCTCGAAAGCCCTCCTTCAGGAAATGAAAGTTGCTTCTCCAAGCCAATTTTTTCTTCAGGAAATTTTTCCCTTGTGAGTTCTAAGGTGATGAATTTTTCACACTGAGGAACTCCACGACCTAGTCAAAAATTATAACTTTATCATCACGACAGTGTATAAATCTCATGACAGCCAACAAAGTATCAGTTTTCTTCCTAGAACTGGCTACCATCAAGAATGAATTTCAAGGGCCTTGTTGATTGGAGGGGACTTCAATGTGACAAAGTCTACTATTGAATAAAGAAGCAAATTCCAAAGCATCGGAGACAACCAATCTTTTATGCAATTCATTTAATCTCTCAATTTGATTGATCTTGAGTTGAAAGGAAGGGTGTTTACTTGGAGCAAACAGTAGAGATCTACCGTCCTTAGCAAGACTGGACTGCTTATTTCCATCTCAATAAGGGAAAGGCATCTTTCCAGCCTCTTTTCTGCAATCCCTTGTCCATCCTCTGATCATACTCCCATCACCTTGGACCGTAATATGAGATTTCGGAGGCCAACAATATTTAGATTTGAAACTTGGTGGCATGAATCTTGTAATTCTGCAGCTATATGGGTGGAGAATTTGAGGTGACTAAGATCTACTCTAAAGATCTGGTCATCTGCCAAGCGCATGCTCAACAAAGAAACTAAAGAGAAAATTCTGCATGATTTAGAAATAAGAAAAAAGATTCCTCTAATATCTCTCCCCTCGAATTGGAGATCAAAATAATTCTCAAGTCTAACCTTGATGAATTGTATAAGAAGGAAGAGATCTTTTGGCATCAGCTGTCCAAAATTACTTGGTTCATAGAAAGGATCAAAATACGACCTACTTCCACAAGGTTGCCTTGGAAAGAAAGAGTAGAAATTGTATCACTTCCTCACTGGAAGCTAGAACAGAACTCACGAACCAGGAGGACATTGCCTGTTGTCTCCATTCTATCTTCAAATAGCTGTTCTGGTACACCTTCACTTCTTCTATTTCCATTGATTGGGAAACTATCTTTGGAAGCAACCCCCATGACCTCTCTGTGCTAGTGAAGAGACTTCAGTATTGAGGAAATAAAAAAGGTTGTCTTCTCTCTTGAAGGATCTAAAGCCTTGGGACTAGATGGATTCTTCTTTGCCTTCTTCCAAAAATATTGGGATGTAATCAAAGATGATTTATTAGCACTGCTTCAAAACTTCCACAAAACGAATCTAGATCTTCACAAACTGAATTATGCCTTCATTTCTCTTATCTCTAAAAAGGAGAGGCATCTCTAGGCACTTGACCTTTGGTCGATTAGTCTCCTGAACAGTCTCTACAAAATCATAGCAAGAACCCTTGCCAATAGACTTACCAAGTTCCTCCCACTTCTGATTGACGAGACCCAGTCGTCATTCATAATAGAACACACTATTATAGAGAATTTCCTCTCTACATATGAAATGTCGGTTTATTGTAGAAGATTTGTAAGTTGGATTTCGGAAAAGATTTTGATAAAGTCAAATAGGAGTTCGTTCTTGCAGTTCTAAAAGCTAGAGGTTTCCTCCAAAAATGGATTGATTGGATCTACTCCCTCCCATCCTCCTCTTCTGTTGCAGTCTTGGTGAATGGCTCAGCTGAAAAATGGTTCAGCTGAATGGCTCAGAATCCTCAAACAAGCGGGTTCCATGGGTTTGATTGAAGGTATTGGACATAATCCTTGCTTTAGGGGTATGAAAAGCTTGCACTTTGAGGACGACACCCTCCTATTTTGTGCAGGTGAGAAGGATGGTCTCTTAATAGTTAAAGTGGTCCTCCTAACTTCTAAGAAAGCTTTAGGGTTGAAAATTAATTTTCATAGAAGTGTGATTCTTTGCCTCAATATGGGGGAAGAGGAAGCAACAATCTTTGCCACCTTGATGAATTGCCAAAAAGGATCCCATCCCTCTCACCTATCTCGGCTTGCCCTCTACGACGAAAAACTCTTTAAACAGTGTTGGATGTCGCTCCTTGAAAAGATAAACTCCAAATTTGCCGCTTGGACGGGGAAATTTCTATCTTGGAGAGGTGGAGTTACATTAATCAATACAGTACTTTCAGCCTTCCTTTCTTATCTCATATCAATCTGTGAACTTTCAAGATGGGTGATTAATAGAATTGATTAGATGGGAAAGAAAGTTAGTACTTATAAAATGAATTTTCAAGATGGGTGAAAACTTTCAGAGAACCCATAGCTTCATAAAAACTTGGTTTCCACTAGGTTTCTTCCCATTTAAAAGACGATCGATGCTGATATATATCTAACCTAATGGTGTACTGAGAAATTGAACAAGTTCTTTGTCAAGATTCCTCATGGATCTGGTCAGGCCTATTAGCAATTGAATCTGATCCAGCTATGCTGAGCTATCATCCACTACAGAGATTATTTGATCTCCTTTATCTTGGTCAAGGTCAATCAGGATCAAGTCAATTGGCTGCATTAGCTTTTCCAACCAGTATCCGGCCGGTCAGTCTATCCCATGAAATTGTTGAGTTTAACTGTAGATGAATGGAGGCTATTCAGGCTACTTCATTCTCTTAGTTGAGTTTGAGGCCATAATGAGCAAGAAATTGATCAGGTTCTAATGTGTATGTACTCTGGGCCTTGTTAAACAAGTTGGTGGAAGTGAAAATAGTTAGGTCAAAATAAAACCATCTAAAACCAAGGAAAACCAAATACTAGGTTTTGATCCAACACTAGCCAAACTAAGGAATCAAGAGAAACTGTCACGCCCCGAATCCAGATCATGATACGGCCGTATTATTGCAAACTTAAGCATACAATAACACGCAACCACTTCAAAACTTCAAATTAGTTAAGAACAATTTTATTATCAAAAGTAACATTTATCCATAAAATGTTTGGAACAGTACAGAGTTCTACAAATTTGAATATTTTGAAGTTATAATTTTTTTTTCAAACGTCAAGCTCCTTGGTCCTAGCAATCTTATTTATCTGTAAGAAAATAAATGGAAGGATGTGAACTATACGACTCAGTAAGTAACCATGTACAATCTTACCAGATCAAGCATAATATTTCACATGCCAGTGCATTAATTTAAGAAATTAACAGTTATGACAAAATAGGCATTTCATATAGCATATATCCAAATCAAGCAATGCATATCCAATCATACAAGTTCGTAAAGATGGATGTGCATCATAAAACGTTTCCATTATTCTATGCCTTGAAAACCATACTCTTAGATGGTAGTGCAGCTATGGTCACTATTATTACCCGTGACAGGGCCATATGCCTAGCTATTATAACCCGCTGGTGAGAGCCGTATGCCTAGCTATTATAACCCGCTGGTGAGGGCCGTACATAACAATCTGAGAGGTCATAAACCATATCATGCTTTTCATAAATCTTACTTCATAAGTAGATTGAAAGATGAATAATAGCATCATAATGTATAAAGTTCATGATTATGCTGCAAACTTCTTTTTTTTTATGCAACTTTCTATATCATTATGATGAATATCATTTAGTCAAAATCATGCATCACTTGCTATTTATGCTTAATTCTAATTTTTAAGCAACATAATTAGTCATATATAACTTCATATTCAAATAGTTTCATGTATTTGAAAACAATAAGATTGTGTCAGAGTTACTTCAATTTGTTGACAAAGTTCTAGGTTCAAATGACAAATTTCCAATACGTAGCAATATCATCAAATTATTTGTTACTTACATATTCAATTTCTATTTATTTACACTCTTTTCTTAATTAAAATTATTTTTAGGCCCATAGCCTGATTCAATTTATGGTTTAGGCCCATGGCCCAATTCAATTTCTGGTTCAGATTTAATCAAATTTCTGATTCAGGTATGATTCAACTTCTGGTTCAGGTTTGATTCAATTTCCCGATTCAGACCTGATTCAACCTCTGGTTCAGGTCTGATTCATCTTCTGGTTCAAGTCTAATCTAATTTCTAGTCTAAATCTAACATAATTTCTGGTTCAGGTTTGATCCAATTTTTAGTTCAGATCCAATTACAGTGTTCTTTTATTTAGGCCCAGTAACATAGATAATGGGTTTACAATCAGGCCCATAGTCTAAATTTCCTTTTTCTTTGGCTCAGCCCAAGTCTAGTCCCGAGCCCAAATTAGTTTGGGTTTAAAAAGGACCATGGCTTGAACCAAATCTAGATCTAATATTATTATTTTATTTTATTTATATTTATTTATTAACTTAAATTTTTATTTATTTATTGATGATTTAATTATGTATTTTTTCCCTTTTTTTTTTTTTTTTCTTTTCCTTCCTTTTCTTTTTCTTTTCTTTTCCTTTTCTGTTTATTCCCGAAGCCTCCCCTCTCTCCTTCCTTTCCTTCTCCCAACTTCTCAAACCTCTCCTCTCTCTTTTCTCCCTCTTCTCTTATGTTCTTCTCCTTTTCTTCTTTTCTTATTTTCTTCTTCATCTTCTCTTCTTCTTTTCCTTTTTCTTCTCTTCTGCCTTTCCCTTCCCTTTCTTCTTCTTCTCTTCTTCTTTTCCTTTTTCTTCTTCTCTGCCTTTCCCTTCCTTTCTCTTCTTCCTTCCTCTTTCCTCTCATCATGTTCTTCTTTTCTCCTTTTTATCTCCCATCTCCTTCGGTGGAATAGGGTCCAAGAAGAGGGCCCGAGGTCGAGCCGGCGGCTTCCTCTCCCATTCCCACTGCGGTGGGGCAGATGATCCCTGGCTGCGGCCACGGCTGAGCTCCCAGCGCCGGATCCGCGGCCGAGGACCCCAGGTAAGCCCTTCTCCTTCCCTTCCTCTTCTTCTTCTTCTTTTATTTTCTTTTTTTATTTGATCTATCCTCCCGAATGGATTGGGAGGAGGAAATGCAGGGAAAAGGGAAAACGAGGTGGTCGAGAGGCTTAGCTGGCTCCGGGGATGATCTGCGACGACCCTCTCCAGCGGCATCGACGTGGGTTCAGGAAATTCTATCGCTGGAGGAAGGAGGAGGAAGACACACTGTAGGGGATGAGATGGGATCGGGAATTTCTCTCTCTCTCTCTCTCTCTCTCTCTCTCTCTCTCTCTCTCTCTCTCTCTCTCTCTTTATAAGCTGATTTAGAAACCGCCGCGATGCTGGCGGCGGTCCACTCAGGAGGCCGCGGAGTTGCCGCGGCGTCTCCGCCCTCGTAACACACGAACGGAGGGCCCTGGGCTGAAGTCGGCTGGGCCTGCTGGCTTCAGCCCTTTTTGGAGGCCTATTCTCACAGAAACAAGCAAAACCTTTAGGGAGCACTCAGCGGCCCCTGTTATGGTTACAGTAGGGGCAGATGAATTAAGCTTACATCCAGCTTATGTTTCACTTCCATGGAGCTGGCTTTGGCTTTGGCTTTGCCTTCAGCTTCTCCAGAACCATCCTGAAGAATGAGAGAGCCTAGATTCACAGAAACAAGCCTGTGAAGTAGCAACCTAGATGAAGGAAAAGAGAGAAGGATGATAGCTTCAGGGTTTTCGGACTCCACTTAACGAGCAGAAGGAAGATCGCCCTTGGCTGACATTGACAAGAAGAAAACAGAGGAGTCGGAATCCTACTAGGAAGACTGGATGCTGGTATTCCATCCCAACCGTCAAATACTACAACTAGCCAGTTTCTCCGGCGGGCCGTTGTACCTTTACGCGTATCTCGCCGAGTCTCCAACGGTCATCCCAGTTATCCTAGTCCGAATCGAAGTCCTCCTTTTCCTTCTTATAGAGAGAGAGAGAGAGTGCCGAGAGCAGCGAAGCAATAATCCTTCTCTCCCTGGGCTCAAGACCAACAATCCTTGGCTTCTTGAAAGGTAAAGATTTCTACTCCTCTCATCGTCTCCTTCTCCACTTTATGATTCTTGTCTCTTTAATTTACCAGGCTCTCTTTCTTGAGCGTAGTTTCTGATCTCCAGAAACCCTACGTGTTGAGAAGATGGGTAAGAGGAAGACAAGGCCAAAGGTAGTTCCCAAGAAGCCCCAGCCTAAGCTGGACGTGAGCTTCACCTGCCCTTTCTGCAACCATGACAAGAGCATCGACTGCTCCATGTAAGTGACCTGTCTTGCAGCTCTCCTCATTCTTGGGTTCAGTTTAAATTAATATTGCGGAGGAACTTGGTATCCATATTGAAACTAGAAGAAGCTGATGGGTTTTCTTCGTCGCTCAGGGACATGAAACTGAAGACTGGGGAGGCTTACTGCAGGGCCTGCAAAGCAATCTATATCACCTCCATCAACCGTAAGTTAATCCTGATCACTTTTTCTTCATTCGTTCATTGATCTCAACTACATGTATTGATCCGCATGTAATTCTAACATTATTTAATTTCTTGTCTTTATTTGATTGGCAGATTTAACAGAGCCCATCGATATGTATGTTCTCATGGCACAATTCTTTTCCGATGATTCTATTGTCAATATATTCTTGAAGTTTTACTAATTTTTGCGGTGGTTTTGTGAATCTTGGCATGACAGATATAGTGAATGGCTCGATGAATGCGAACGGGTCAACGGCAGTGAAGATAACTCGAGAAAGAGGCCTCGCATTGCTTAAGTTCACATGGAGCACTTGTCAATTATTGAAACGACCCCTTCTTTGTTTGGTTGATAAGCATGTATTTGTTTGATACTTTCTTCCTGCTTGTCATAAACTGGTAGAAGTGTTCGAGATGTTCAATTTGGAATACAAAGTAGAAAAGATAACAATAATTTAACTCAAGGAAATTGAATGTTGTTTCTGTTTGGAGTCCCATAATGTGACTGTGGAAATAGTAAAGTATGCTGAATTGATATCCTTTTTATTTCTTTTTTTTTTTTTTGGATGATTTTGACAGCATCCAAGAAGTTGGCAAATTTTATTGCAACATTATTGTTGGATCAGCGTGTTATCTGAGATCTAACGTACTTTGGGATCAACTATATTTGCTAGAATTCACAGTGACTTCGAGAAATTATGCAGTATCACTGTTGAAACCTTCATCGTCAGCCATCTAATGAATCCGGTCACTTTGTAATCAGTTCATTTGTGGAATGAATTTGAAAGAACAAGATTCAAATCAGGATAATTTCCAGCAGATTTTGGTAATTTTGTAAATCGAATCGCATTCTACCAAGAATTTCAATCCAGCTGAAATACATCACCAACCCATCTATAGCTCGGTGCAATGCAGATTCCCATGTTTTGGATCATGCTAATCATACATGGAATCGGTTTAAAATCAAGGATCCTTTAAAAACATCATAGATGATGTAGGTTTGCTTTGGTTTTCAAATGAGACCATGGTGGAAACTTCGCTTGATCTCATTAGAAACCCTTTAGCATCGTAAAAAAATTGGTTTCTACTAAGTTTCCAATACACACATGCAGCGACTTAAGACACACCTCTAAGTAAATCCAGCATTCCAATATGCACATTTAAATAAATTAATATGTAGTTTTCAGAATATAGCATCCATATTGAAAATGAAAGAACTACATGCATTGATCTGCAGGTAATTCTGACGTTATTTTCTTGACTTGATTTGGCTGGTAGATTTTTTAACAGACATGTACATTGTCACAGCACAAGTCTATTCTAGCCATTCTATTGTTAATAATTCCTATAATTTTCCTAATCTTTTGTGGTGGTTTTATGAATTCGGGTGTGACAGATACAGTGAATGGCTCGATGAATGCGAGCGGGTCAACTGCGGTGAAGATTACTCGTGGAAGAGGCCTTGCATCGCTTAAGTTGACTACATTCTATGTTGTTTTAGATAGGTGCATTTGTCAATGATTGAAACAACCTTGTCACGTTTGGTTGATTTTTTTTTATTTTTCTTTTTTTGCGGTATTGTTATGTTTGGTTTCTAAGTAGATATTTGCTAGATATATTCCTTCTTATTGGTCAGCAACTGTTGAAGTGTTCAAGATGAATGATTGGGAATACAAAGTGGAAAGGAAGGATAAATTTAACTGAAAAAAACTGAATATTACTGCTACTTGGATTCTGGATAACTGTGGCTTTGGATATAGAAGCGAATGCTGAATTGATATCCTTTTTATTTATTTTTTATTTTTTTCTTTTTCTTTTTTTATTTTTTTTGGGTTTGGATTATTTAAATGAAGGCTTGAAAAAACAAACATTGAAGTGGTATCGACCAAGATAGGTACAGTTTGACGCTTAGAACGAGGAGAGCGTTTTGGAGGATGGGACTCTTTTTTTTTTTAACTCATGGATTAAGAGGATAAGACTGCATCATATCAGAATTCTTGGCTGAGAGTTGCTGCTTCCTGTTTGAGTGGCGCCATATGATGCTTAAAATCAGCGAATTTTGGTCCTTTTGTTATTAGCCTTCAATGCTGCATGTCCGCTGCCGGAAGCTACTGTCAAGGACTTATTGACCTGGCAACTCAAACCTGTTTCATGGTGAAAAGAATACTTCTAATAATAAATATAGAGGCCTACATGAAAAAAATCCAGGCGACAATTATCTGCTGATTTTCCTTTCCTTCTTTTAAAAACATGATCGCTAAGTCAAGCACTGCTATGATCTAGAAGCAAAAGTTCAGTTCTCCAGCTGAGAAACAATTCATAATAACTTTCTGTGAAAGCTTGAAGTATGTGATGTGGAACCACTTAGTGTATTTAATATATCAAACATGGAAAAATGACACCCTTAGACTGAATGCATTTCTCGAAAGTCCTCCATATAGTGTCATATCCATCTATAGATTCAATATACATTCAAAGCGCAACAGGAAACACTGATATCGTTGTTTTCTTTTTTTTTTTATTTATTTAGACTTCGCTCAGAAAAGACTAGCTGATAGGTATCACTTGAGTTCTTTGATCCTGTATATGCACTGAAGATCTTTATAGTGCATAGCCAATGTGAGATTAAATAAAAGCATACGATATTAAGAGAGAAGCTTTATGAAAACCTTCTCAAGAAAAAAAAAAGCTAAGTAATTAAAAGTGATTCATAGCCCCTTTTATTATTCTATGAGTGAATGCATCATAGATCTAGCGTTCTAAAATGCGGTGCATGCTACTGCACATATTCCTAATATATGTATGCCGTCACTTGACTGCACAACATTGCTTTTATATAGTATTTATACATGATCAAACCATATATAGACTAAAAAGATGGTAGTGTTATACAACTGCATATCTAGCCTGCCTAGTATCACACAGTTGCAAAGGAGACCACATAGCATTTTGGAGCTCCATGGACAAGCCCATCTTCTACAGGCTTCATGTACGAGCCCAATCTTCTACAGGCCCATACCAATAAAGCAGGTTCAAGCTATGCGTAGATTTAATTGGGTTTCAGGCGCATCTGATAGCGAGGATTAATAGTACAAAAATATTGATCATATATTATAATTATTAGTATTGGATATTGGGTAATAAGTCCTTAGCATTAATTATTAGTTATTGTTATCAATATTGTTATTTTTATTGTGCTTAATATATTAAATTTATCTTAAAATAATTCAAAATTAGTTGCGACATATGCATTTATACATGAAGCCCACATACCATATATGCACTATACAATCTCTTGACTGGCTACACAATGCAGCCACTTTAAAACATTATGCAGATCATTAGATTGAAACCGGATGTTTATTGATGGCACTACAACAATAAAGGGTTTTGGCGACTCTATATTGCCGACGCTGCATAAAAGCGTCGACAATTTTTTTTCTTGCGACAGTAACCGCCGACGCTTGTAAAAAGCGTCGGTAAAAAAAGGTTCCGCCGACGCTTTCCAAAGCGTCGGCGGCCCATTACCGACGCTTAAAAGCATCGGAATATTTATCACCGACGCTACATAAGATATCACCGACGCTTATAAGCGTCGGCGTAGGAAAAAATACGACGACGCTTATAAGCGTCGTCGGACTTCACTCCTCCCACCACAAAACCCAATCGACCCCCTCTCTCCACAGCCCACAATCCTAAATCCTCAGCAACCCCCTCCGTCCACAGCGACCGACCCCCTCCGTTCTCAGCCCTTTTGTCACGCCCCGAGCCCGAGGCGCGGCAGACGCCGCACGCCCACACGGCGGGCCGCACAGGCGTGCAAGGCAGCAGATCATATCAAAGCAGATACAGTTATTCAAAGATGACATAATTATTTAAATTGTTCAAAAGCGAACTTTACAAAATTTCAAAATAACATATGCCAACATAATTCAAATGTCCAAACTAAACTAACTAAAATGCCAATAACTGAAGAATCATCCGAAAATCTAACGCACTCCCCAATCCCGTGCGATCAAGCCTCTGGATCTGAAAAATAGAGAAACTAAAATAATGAGCTACACTAGCCCAGTAAGCAACAAAATATCCCAAAGTGGGGTCAGAGCATATCAGATCAAATACAGGATAATAAAATAAATCATAAATAATATTGTTTTACTATTTTCAAAACTTATTATCATTTTCCAAAAACTCTGATACCAGAATCTCAACAAAATAGGCTACGGCCACGTAACCCAGTGGCATGGGTTGCACAAGGTGCCAAACACCACTATTATTAAGCACCGGTGGTACGGTATCCAAACACCACTATTCTAATCACCGGTGGTATGGTGTTCAAATACCACTATTCTAATCACCGGTGGTACGGTGTCGAAACCAGTTCCTCACAGATTACAAGTCGACAGGTCCAACGTATAATCCCCATTGGCGGGGCCAGAACAGAACAGAACAGATCATAGCCATGCTGAGAATGCATATATATATAAAAATATATTTCATGGATTTCAGAGCATATAACATGATTTTCAAATAAAATTTAACATGTCTGACCCATTTTACTGAATGCAAAACATATATCAAAACAAAATCAGTTTATTAAATAATTCAGAAATCACACTTGAAGTATTAAGTTACTTACATCTTCTCGCTTGATTCCTACTTCAGGTAGACGGATCAGGTTCACCTGTTAAAGTTTAATTAATTTCTTGTTAATTTCAGACTAAGCAAAATTCAAAAATAATATTATTGGACATGGCCCAACAGAGCCCAAAGTTGGCCCATAATGGGCATGGCCTGATAGGACCCATATCGGACTCGGCCCAATGGGCCCGCATAGACTCGGCTAAATAGGGCCCCCATGGTTGGCTTCTAATTGGTTCATTTCTGCAATAAAATTTATTGCAGGGACTAATATTTAATTATAGGGTAATGTTCTATAATAAGACTTGAGTGAGAGGACTAAATAACTATTATTGGGGACCTTTATGTAATAAGTCTTTCCTATAGGGATCAAATACAAATTACTGAAGATCTTATTTCTGAAATAGCATACTGCCAAGGGCTTAACTGCAAATAATCTGTTTACTGGTCTAATGGGTTTGGGTTTCGGGTCCCGGATTTCGGGTTCGGGTTCGGGTTCGGATTTCAATTCAGGTTCGGGTTCAGGTTCGGGTTCGGGTTCGGATTCGGATTCCAGTTCAGGTTCGGGTTCGGGTTCTCGGGTTTGATCTGGGTTTCGGGTTCGGATTTTTTTTTTTTTTTAACCGGGCCCATGTTGGGCCCACAGTGAACCGGGCCCAGATCGGGCCCACTGTGAACAGGGCCCATGTTTGGCCCTGTTCGGCCCGTAGGGTCATCTTCCTCCCCCATTCCCCCCACGGTAGGGGAAGACCGAGAGGGAGAGCGGAAGAGGAAGGGGCGGCGGCAGCGGCGGCGGGGTGGCCGGAGGCCACCCCTCAGTCGACGGCCAGCCGGCCGCAGTGGCGGCCGGCGGTCATTGCGGTGGCTGGGGTCGAGATCAACCGAGAATGCTCTCGGTTGATGGGGCCAAAACAGATGGAGGAAGAGGGCTTACCGGCGGTGGCAGAGGCGGCGGAGGGATCTCGGCGGAGGGAGGCTCGGTCCGGTGTCAGGCGGCGGCGGCGACGCTTGAACCCAAGGAGATGCGTCTCAGAACAGGGGGTGGCCGCGAGGGGGATCCGGGCGGCGCTCGGTCGGGAGGGTACACCGGTCGGAGAAGAGGAGGAGGGAAGGAAGAAGAGGAGGAGGAGGAGCTCGGGATGCCCTAGGGGAAGGAGTAGATGGGGCTTTATAGCCCCATCGTAACGGTTCTCCGCCGCGAAAATCGCGACGGTGGGGCGAAATCCACGGCCGCTCGTGCGGCCGTGGGGTGGCCGCGGAATGACCGCGGGGCTGCCGCGTAACGCCCGCGGCGCCCCGCCCTCGCTGCACCCGAAGAAGCCGGAGGGGATCGCATCTGCGATCCCCTGCTCTGGCCCCTTCCAAAAGAGGAAGACGGGGCTGAAGTCGGCTGGGGCTGCCGACTTCAGCCCGTATCTTACATTCTCTCCCCCTTAAAAAAAATTTCGTCCTCGAAATTTACGAGATCTATGCCTTTCAAATTTAGAAATACTCAGCCTATTGAGTAATATAAATCCAAGATCTCATTCTCCTCGATCAAAATCAGTGTGATAGATAGCTTTGGATCAACTATCATATATTTCAAGATTAACACTAGATAAGTGACTGAGTAAAATCTCATATTGAAATTATCATCTTGATGCATGTTCGCTCGAGGTTGGATCAGGATCGATTCACAACAGGATTGATTAAAATTAGTTGTGTTTGGGATAGAACTTGAAATGAAATAGATCTCATACACTTATCATGGTAGTGTGCTGATCCCTCAAAGGATAATGACCAACCTTAGAGTCAAATCATTATATTGCTAAGAATATGATTCACAAAATGAACATGTACTAATGATCATTAGATAGCAACGATTTATCTCAAAAAATGATTTGCATCAAATCACAAAAGCAGGTCTAAGAAGACAGTATTGATACCATGATTCAATATGCCACAAAGCTTTTAACTTAAACTTATAAATCATAAGATGAGAGCAATTAATGCATGGTTTATTCAGATACTTAACAAATTAGACCATATTGGGTCAACAATCAACTAACCCGAGTCATGATACGTTCAAATTATCATTATTATTATTATTCTCTTAGCATATCCAAAAATAGCAAAGTCTATCCAAGAAATAACATAATCATATCAAGATTGACCTGAGAATCAATAGTATTCACTTTCCCTGATTAGCAAAATCTTTCATTATTGAACGACATAGTTTTTCATCATAACATGTTACCAAAACACAATCAATGTTTTTGACCAGTTTAAATTGATTCAGTCCATCATACTTTCGCTGCGCAACTCTGATCAATATTCTCCAAAATTTCTTAATGATCCCAGATCATCAACATATTTTTTTTTTTTCCAAGTAAAATTCTATCCTTGCTTCCCAAGTATACTAGGTCATGATTAACCCTTGAGATAGTTGTCGTATTTGTACCATCATATAATTATCAAATTAGTAGGCAAGTCTCTACCTACTATCTGAACTGGACAAGTCTTGCAGACCTGATTACTAATCATCCTACTTCCAGCCGGAGTGCTAACATGCATATCATACTTAAGCAGCATGCAAGGTAGGTCATATTTTCGCACAAATATCGATGACACAATGAATGTGTAGCACCAGAATCAATTAGTATATAAGCATAAACAGAAGCAACCGGTAGTGTACCTGACACCACAGTATTGGATGCCTGAGCATCGTGCTGAGTCAGTGCATAAATACGACCCTGTGTGTACGTTCTCCCTCCTATCTGCTGCTTAGAAGAAGAAGGCTGAGCTGACTGAGCCGGAGTAGGAGAAGCTTGCACTTGCTGGGTTCTTGTAGTTTGAGGCCTCTGAACTGATTGAGAGTCTCGCTGATTATAAGGGCACTCCTTTATCCTATGACCCTGTTGGCCACATCTGAAACATGCGCCAGATAATCGTCTACAGAGTTCTGTCTTATGGGCACCACCACATGCTTCACATTTAGACTGGTCTTGTTGAATAGTCTCTCCATAAGATCCTTGCTTTTCTGATTGCCCAGACCTATTACGAGATTTTGCTGTCCTACTAGAATTTTGTCCGCTATGAGTATCATCATCTCTGCTCCTCTTCTTTTATATTCTAACTTTTGAATCTTGTGTTTCCTTCCAGACAATTTCCATATTCTTGGCTCTATCTACCAGGTCATCATAGTTGGTTGAGTACACTACGGCCAAACCCCGACGTAATTGAGGCTTCAATCCTTCTTCAAATCTCCTCATCCGGGACTCTGCATCTATGACGAGGGTGGGAGCAAACCGAGCTAATCTGTCAAACTCTGCCTCATACTCATCCACGGTTATAATTCCTTGAGACAGATTTAGAAATTCCCTCTCTAGCTCCCTAAGGCGACTTGAAGGAAAATACTTGGAGTAGAAGGCTGTGCGGAATCTCTGCCAGGTAAGTGCCTCCTGCTCGGGTGCCAATGTGCGCTCCACAGACATCCACCAATGATGAGCTCGGTCCTGAAGCATATAGGTAGCAAATCTGACCTTCTCATCATCAGTGCACTCCATTGCCCTGAAGGCTTTCTCCATTTCATCTATCCAGGCTTCGGCCTCTTGAGGACTAGTGGTGCCCTTAAAAGCCGAAGGAGCCATTCTTTTGAATTCTGCTATACTCCTTCTTTGCTCAGGAGGAGCAACATCCTGTTGGACTGGTTGCTGAGGTTGTTGCCTCTGTTGGCGTACTAACCCGACGACCTCCTCGATCAGTTCGAGCACCCGAGTTTGATTTCCGGCGGCAGCTTCTGGAGTTGATTGACCCTGGGGCCCTGAGCTATGCGATGCCTCGCCCGCTTGGTTAGTGGGGGCTCTTCCCCGAGAGCCCCTAACCATCCGATTCAAGCTACAGACACGGCGAGGCGGCATTCTGATTCAGTAAAAATGTAAATATTATAAAATCATCCAAACAGAATAATACGAAATAGTTAATAAAATAAATGGACATTATCCCCTTATCTGGTTCCTACCCATCTCTCAATCTTTCTGACGGATCCTACGAATCCTAAAACTTAGGCTCAATATAATTGTTTCAGTTACAATCCCTAGTAATCTTAAACCTGAGCTCTGATACCACCTAATCTGTCACGCTTCGAGCCCGAGGCGCGGCAGACGCCGCACGCCCACACGGCGGGCCGCACAGGCGTGCAAGGCAGCAGATCATATCAAAGCAGATACAGCTATTCAAAGATGACATAATTATTTAAATTGTTCAAAAGCGAACTTTACAAAATTTCAAAATAACATATGCCAACATAATTCAAATGTCCAAACTAAACTAACTAAAATGCCAATAACTGAAGAATCATCCAAAAATCTAACGCCCTCCCCAATCCCGTGCGATCAAGCCTCTGGATCTGAAAAATAGAGAAAATAAAATAATGAGCTATACTAGCCCAGTAAGCAACAAAATACCCCAAAGTGGGGTCAGAGCATATCAGATCAAATACAGGATAATAAAATAAATCATAAATAACATTGTTTTACTATTTTCAAAACTTTTTATCATTTTCCAAAAACTCTGATACCAGAATCTCAACATAATAGGCTACGGCCACGTAACCCAGTGGCATGGGTTGCACAAGGTGCCAAACACCACTATTATTAAGCACCGGTAGTACGGTATCCAAACACCACTATTCTAATCACCGGTGGTACGGTGTTCAAATACCACTATTCTAATCACCGGTGATACGGTGTCGAAACCGGTTCCTCACAGATTACAAGTCGACAGGTCCAACATATAATCCCCATTGGCGGGGCCAGAACAGAACAGAACAGATCATAGCCATGCTGAGAATGCATATATATATAAAAATATATTTCATGGATTTCAGAGCATATAACATGATTTTCAAATAAAATTTAACATGTCTGACCCATTTTACTGAATGCAAAACATATATCAAAACAAAATCAGTTTATTAAATAATTCAGAAATCACACTTGAAGTATTAAGTTACTTACATCTTCTCGCTTGATTCCTACTTCAGGTTGATGGATTAGGTTCACCTGTTAAAGTTTAATTAATTTCTTGTTAATTTCAGACTAAGCAAAATTCAAAAATAATATTATTGGATATGGCCCAACAAAGCCCAAAGTTGGCCCATAATGGGCATGGCCTGATAGGGCCCATATCGGACTCGGCCCAATGGGCCCGCATAGACTCGGCTAAATAGGGCCCCCATGGTTGGCTTCTAATTGGTTCATTTCTGCAATAAAATTTATTGCAGGGACTAATATTTAATTACAGGGTAATGTTCTATAATAAGACTTGAGTGAGAGGACTAAATAACTATTGTTGGGGACCTTTATGTAATAAGTCTTTCCTATAGGGATCAAATACAAATTACTGAAGATCTTATTTATGAAATAGCATACTGCCAAGGGCTTAACTGCAAATAATCTGTTTACTGGTCTAATGGGTTTGGGTTTCGGGTCCGGATTTCGGGTTCGGGTTCGGATTTCAATTCAGGTTCAGGTTCAGGTTCGGGTTCAGGTTCGGGTTCGGATTCGGATTCCAGTTCAGGTTCGGATTCGGGTTCTCGGGTTTGATCTGGGTTTCGGGTTCGGATTTTTTTTTTTTTTTAAACCGGGCCCATGTTGGGCCCACAGTGAACCGGGCCCAGATCGGGCCCACTGTGAACAGGGCCCATGTTTGGCCCTGTTCGGCCCGTAGGGTCATCTTCCTCCCCCATTCCCCCCCACGGTAGAGGAAGACCGAGAGGGAGAGCAGAAGAGGAAGGGGCGGCGGCAGCGGCGGCGGGGTGGCCGGAGGCCACCCCTCAGTCGACGGCCAGCCGGCCGCAGTGGCGGCCGGCGGTCGTTGCGATGGCTGGGGTCGAGATCAACCGAGAATGCTCTCGGTTGATGGGGCCAAAACAGATGGAGGAAGAGGGCTTACCGGCGGTGGCAGAGGCGGCGGAGGGATCTCGGCGGAGGGAGGCTCGGTCCGGTGTCAGGCGGCGGCGGCGACGCTTGAACCCAAGGAGATGCGTCTCAGAACAGGGGGTGGCTGCGAGGGGGATCCGGGCGGCGCTCGGTTGGGAGGGTACACCGGTCGGAGAAGAGGAGGAGGGAAGGAAGAAGAGAAGGAGGAGGAGCTCGGGATGCCCTAGGGGAAGGAGTAGATGGGGCTTTATAGCCCCATCGTAACGGTTCTCCGCCGCGAAAATCGCGGCGGTGGGGCGAAATCCACGGCCGCTCGTGCGGCCGTGGGGTGGCCGCGGAATGACCGCGGGGCTGCCGCGTAACGCCCGCGGCGCCCCGCCCTCGCTGCACCCGAAGAAGCCGGAGGGGATCGCATCTGCGATCCCCTGCTCTGGCCCCTTCCAAAAGAGGAAGACGGGGCTGAAGTCGGCTGGGGCTGCCGACTTCAGCCCGTATCTCACACCTTTTCACTGATCTCAGCCAATCTCCTCCGACGAGCCACCCCAAATCACGTTCCTCCGCCGCATCTCCTTCCCCTCTTCCCCCTCTCCGTTGGCCTCCTCTTCGTGGACGACTTCCTCCTCCTCCGCCGCAGAGCACTCACACGGCGTTTGAAGTTTGGAGCCGGCAAGGACCAGGACAAGGCCAGGTTTGGGATCTTTTTCTCTTGCTTCGATCATAGGATTGTAATCGCTGCGATGGCAGCTCTGACATTGTTTCTTAGCATGGATGGCATGTAGGGTGGTAGTCTGTTCCTTCTGGAGATGATAAAAATAATGTTGTTTTTATTCGAGCTTGTGATCTAGGTGTCATGGGTTTTCTTCTTTTCTTCTTTTTATTTGAGCTTACAATAAGCTTCCATGGTGAAGTTTAATCAACACTTAAGAGTATGAAATGAGGCGGCCAAAGGGAGGAAGTGGTTCAAATCTTTCTGTCACTTTATATACTTATTCATAGAGGAGATAATTAAGATCCTCCAGCAGACAAGACCAGCATAACAGCGAGCTAGAGAGCTGAAATCGCCATTGAAATTCTTCTGTGCAACAATGGAATTCATCATTGCTTGAGTCAGTGTACGCATGCATATTTTTGACTGTATTATTTACCTCCTGTGTGATGCTGATCATCATGTTCATATTGCATTATTTTTCAGTGTCATAATTTTGGTGACAATCCCAGCACTTCTGTTTCAATTACGGATTGTGACATTGCCACCTTGTTTTTTCTTAGAATGGACAAAAGTTGGATAAATAAGCCGAGATACAGTGACGAATATTTGAATGGTAAGAAAAATTTACAATGTAAACATTGAATAATGTATTTTTTATTACTAATTCATTTAGTATTTAATTATTATTTAACTTATATTGATTCATTTTTGTGCATACTAGGTAACAAAATGCCCCGAGGAAAACGATTCAGAGATGTGGAGTTCCAGCAGTCTCAGGTGGGACCTTCTTCTGCTCAGTCCATGCAATCCCAGCAGCACGAGTCCGAGTCTCAACATGAGTTCCAGTCTCAGCACGATCCAGGCCAGGAGGTTATGGATGACTTGCATATTTAGGGTAATTTGATTTAAAGTGCATATATTAAGTTCATTTACAATCTAATTATTTTAATTAATTTGCCTCCAATGTTTTAATGGATCTTTTATTATTTTTTATAGATGAACAAGGGAGAGTGAGGTTGACACGGGGTTCCTCTCGAGCACGAGATGTGTGGCAGCTTCATGAAAATGAGAAGATAGTCGTCGAATGCAACGAACTAGAGCAGCCCATCAAGAAGGCTGAAAGCCTTTTATCAAGTTTCTTAGGATCGGTTGCACGTAGGGGTCAGTTGTGTCCGCTCAACTATCATAAGTGGAATGATATGTTTCCTTCTTATAAAGTTGAGCTTCTTAAATTTGTACAGGTAAAGAATTGAATTTAATATTGTTAATTTGATACCTACTGTATGTTAATTTGCTTACTATTACAATTTTAATTTTTCGATTTAATATTATTATAACATTCTTTACTTTGGTGAAGAAAAAGTTTGTGCTTCCTCCAGAGAGCCACGATTGGGTGCTAAAGTCCCTCAACCGCAAACGGAAAGAATATAAGTCGAAGTTGAAGGCCGACTGGAAGCGCGAGGGTATGACAGAGGAGGAGGTTGCTCGTGTTTGTCCTCCTGATGTATACCATCATCAGTGGAGGGAGCTTGTTCACTATTGGTTTTCTGAGAAAGGACAGGTTGTGTATTCTCTCTCAATACCTTATATAATGTTTAATACATTTAATATATTACAATATTTACTTTTTTTATGGTAGACATATTCTGACATTGGTCGAGCCGCACGAGCATCTCAGACAATTCCTCACACTTCAGGCTCGAAGAGTTATGCGAGGCTCAGAGCTGAATTCGTAAGTTTTTTTGAAACTTTTTGAAACTCTTGTATCATATAGCATGTATCATGATATGTAGCACTTCCAATATACTTTTTGTTGTAGATGGAAGACCATGGGAGGAAACCTGGTGAGGTGGAGTTCTATAAGATGACTCACATCCACCGAGATGGCAGGTTTGTCCGAAAGGAGTTGAGAGATATAGTTGTATGTATTCATTAATAATTTGGGGAGTATCAACTCTCTCTCGCGCCTTTCTTCAGTGCAACTAATTTTTCATGTATTTCAATTTTTCAAAAATTAATTTGATTATTTTTTAGAGATATAGGACAGAGCTACATCCCTTATTTCAGAGCGTATCGGAGAGTCATCTTCAATCGGCAACACCAGAGGTACCGAATTGATGGGCTCGGAGCGTTATGGTCGAGTGAGGGGTTATGGTGTTGGAGTTACCCCCACTCAGTTGTCTACAGTGGGTAGATATACTCAAGATGCTAGATATAGTAGTAGCACTGCAGAGGTTAATGATCTGAAGGCAGAGATAAAAGAGTTGAAGCAGAGCCACCAGACAGAGATACAATCTTTGAGGGCTCAGATTAATCAGATTACATCTTTGTTGCATTAGTTTGTCCCTCCTCAGGTAAATTACTACATCTACTTGAACATTTTACATAAGTATCATATTTTTTTTAAAGAGCTTATTAATTTTCGTATTCTTAACTTCTTAAGTTTTTTTTATTACAGGTTCCTGATACTTCATCTGCACGTAGAGATAGTGATGCCAGCGACTCCTGAAGCATTTATTTTGGAGTTTTATATGTATTTTTTTATGCTTTTCGAAGTACATTGTAAACGTAAATTGATAGTATGAATGTAATTTGACAATATGAATGTTTAGATAAATATGTTTGATTTTGTGTATATCTCGTTTAGTGTGTGTGGCTTTGATTTTGTAAACAGGGTTTAAAATTTTTTAAATTTTTTTTAAAAAATAATATGCTAACGACGCTTTAAAGCGTCGTTAAAATCACGAATAGATATCAATTAGCGACGCTTTAAAGTGTCGATAAGTTTGAAGTAACGACGCTTTAAAGCGTCGGTAAATCGAACATTTATCGACGCTATAAAGCGTCGTTAAATTACGATTCGCAATGCTTTAAAGCGTCGCTATGTTTTAAATTACCGACGCTAAAAGCGTCGGTAAAGCGTCGCTAATTTCCGACGCTTTTGGAAGCGTCGGAAAATATTTTCTCCACTGTAGCATAGGCGACGCTTTACCGACGCTTAGGAAAGCATCGGGATGGTTTTTACCGATGCTTAAAAGCACGCTAAAGGCCAAAAAACACGTTGCTAATGCCCAATATTCTTGTAGTGTGGAAGACTTAACGCTAATTACCACCTTTTTTGAGCAAATCTTCAAAAAAGGGTGCAACATGAAGACTTCCTAGGGGATTGCCTATACTAGGGCTATTCTAGCCCAAGCATGCTTATTTAATACAATTGACTATCACTTGCATGAGAAATATTATTTGTTTACTTACATTACAATATCTGACTTTAAACTGTAACTGCCTCAGGTTTTTGAGCATAAGGGAAAGTTCAATATGAAAGCATGATCAGCAAAGTTGCAAGGATAATAATATTTTGCAATTAAGAGGAACCCGGGTGTAATGTGAACATTACGTGGACAAAATTGATATAAAGAAATGATAAATCTAGGCCTGGAGCAATGTGCCAGAAAACGGCCCACTTAGGATTGCTTTTAGAGGAGCTAAAAGTGTTTGGAGCTCAACAAGCAATTTCCGGTAATACACGAGTGCTTGGTAAAAAAAATTGAAATAACTTTTTGATCAAAAGCTCTAAATTAGAGCTTTTTCCCAAAGGTGCTTTCTGAAAAGGGTGGTTCTATATACACCCCCCCTATTGCTCAGGACACCCCCCAAAAATTAAAAAAAAAATACCCAAACTAACCTTTAGTGTAATTACCATATTGCCCTTGAAATTTTCTCAGTACACCCCCCTTCCTCCTCACTGCCGCCTCCTCCTCCTCCTCCGCCTCACTGCCGCCTCCTCCCCTCCCCTCCTCCTCACTGCCGCCTCCTCCTCCTCCTCCTCCGCCTCCCCCATCACCCCTCCCCCTCCTCCTCCTCCTCCCCATCCCCCACCTCCCCGTCCTCCTCCTCCGCCTCCTCCTCCTCCTCCTCCGCCTCCCCCATCACCCCTCCGCCTCGTCTTCCTCCCCCCCTCCCCCCTGCGCCCGCTTCCTCCTCCTCCCCATCCCCCACCTCCCCGTCCTCCTTCCTCCTCCTCCCCATCCCCCACCTCCCCCCCTCCTCCCCTCCACCTCCCCGTCCTCCCCCTCCACCTCCCCCTCCACCTCCCCGTCCTCCTCCTCCGCCTCCCCCCTCCTCCTCCGCCACCTCCTCTCACTCCTCCTCCTCCGCCTCCCCCCTCCTCCTCCGCCACCTCCTCTCACCCCTCTTCCCCTACCTCCCCGTCCTCCTTCCTCCTCCTCCCCATCCCCCACCTCCCCGTCCTCCTTCCTCCTCCTCCCCATCCCCCACCTCCCCCCTCCTCCCCTCCACCTCCCCGTCCTCCCCCTCCACCTCCCCGTCCTCCTCCTCCGCCTCCCCCCTCCTCCTCCGCCACCTCCTCTCACTCCTCTTCCCCCACCTCCCCGTCCTCCTTCCTCCTCCTCCCCATCCCCCACCTCCCCCTCCGCCTCCCCCCGCCTCCCCGTCCTCCTCCTCCGCCTCCCCCCTCCTCCTCCGCCGGCGAGGTGCTCGTTGCTCGGGAGATGGCCGGGGAGGTGCTTGAGGCGAGGTTTGTTGGGCGGAAGGGAGAAGCCGGCGGGTGTTTTGGAGGGGAAGAGCGGGGTGGGGGGGGGTTTGGGGGGTGTAGAGAGCAATTTAGGTGAGGGGGTGGGAAGGGTGGGGGGTAATTTAGGAATTTTTAATTTTTTAGGGGTGTCCTTAGCAAATGGGGGGGTGTAGAGAGTATTTAATTTTTTTTTAATTTTTGGGGGGTGTCCTGAGCAATAGGGGGGTGTATATAGAACCACCCTTCTGAAAACCATGGAAAGCTGTTTGTATGACTAAGATACCCCTAAATATTATACTATATTATATTAATATAAAAGTAATATTATAATATTATATTAGTATGGGTCTTAAAAATGAAGTAGGTTCATAACTGTGTTAACATGCAAGGGAGAGGCTAGAAAGACCAAAAAAACACATGTAGGCATTTTGAGAATGATTTGAAAAAGACATTCACACAAAGGACGTCATAGCATGAAATGAGGCAATATGTATCCCTCAATGAGATGTCTATGCCAGCATCTACGCCTCGAGTATCAGGAAAAATGATAAAATGTTATCCAGCTTGTCTTTGTAGTAGGAAATGAAGAAACACAATCATTGAATTGGATAGAAAAAGTTGGAACTATTGAAGTATGCATGTTGCATAAGAAGCATGTTTTGAATTACCTTATTACCCCCATGTGTTTGGTAAAGACCCTACAAATTAACTTCATCTCGTAGTTTCACTGCGCATGTTTCAATCTTCTCTGTCAAAGCTGAAGTGCTGAGGCAATCTCATTTAATAGGTTTGAGGTCTTGACTGTTTGTTCAGGAATGAACTTTAGGCTTCCATCAAGGAAAGAATCGATAAAATCTTCCCACCTGAGCTGGTATAAGTTCCCTCGTCAAATAAGCCCATGTTGATGAATATACATAGCAATCTCTTATAAGAAGCTTAACACGGAATGCTACATGCATGCTGAATATTCGTTTCATCACATTTGTTGCATTATATAGAAGTAGTAAGTACAGCTTCAGAATGAATCGAATATTAGAAGTAATCATCCATTTGATCACAAGTAGGTAGGCCAAAATGCAACAGTGCAAATCATCATTGGAAGCTCCTATTGGATCCCGTTTAATTAAACCTGATCCCATCTAATTAGAATCCACATCACAAGTGTCACTTGTAAATTCTGATAATCACAAAAGTAATTGTACGGTAGTAAAGGGTTACCTTGATGGGGGTGACTCTTCACGGGTGTAACCACCTGCAGCATTTGATCCCTGGAGAGGGCTATAAATAGCCTGTTAGATCCCTTCTCTAAAGCACGCATTAGGAACTCTCTCTCCAGGAGATTTCTCGCTAATCTCTGTCCAGATCAGAGCAAAGATCGTAGCTGGATTCCAAAATAAATTATATTCATTTAATCTGTAGGACGGTAAAAGCAGAGAACCCAATGTTATTTAAACATCTGAAGAACCTTTGGCTCGCCGATGTGGGACTAAATGCCTAACTTTGGATTTTATGTCCCTGCCCATGTTACTTAAAGAAGTGGAATTATGTTTGTCTGGACGATATGGGACTAAACCCCTTCACCCTTTCCACACCACCTTCCACCCCTGTTTAAGACCAGAAGAAGGGAGAGGAGGCAGCCATGGCCGCCGCCGCCCCGATTGTAGCTGCAACCCGCCCCCCGGCGAGCCGGCAGCGGCTGCGAACTGCCGTGGCCACCATGGCCGAGGCGGGTGGAGGGGAAAAAGGAGGAAGGGCAGCGGTGCTCAGGCTTCCGCCGCCATACCCTCCTCCAATGGGTGGCCGGAATGTTAATTGTAAAAATAATAACATGCTAAGATTTAGAATCATATAATTACCGTATTCAAGTTTGAGAGATATACCTGCGGAAGACATATTGAATACGATCTTCAATCACCTGGAATAATAGCGGCTGGATCTTCCCTTCCTTGCTCCTCACAAAAGATAGCCGTCAATGGGGCAAGCTATCAACCATACGGAGAGGAGAGGAGGACCTAGCCTATATATAGGAAACATAGAGGAGCCTTCCCATTAAAGGCTCCAAAACCCTAATTGGGTTTCCTGGCCTACATACCAAAAGTACCACAATAAATAGGACTCAATCCTATACATCCAAGGTGCACCAAAGCCCATAAAACAAAATGATCACACATCATATTGGGCTTAACCATAGTACCATTCTGAGCCATACGTCTAACCCGTTTTATAAAACAAAAATACGCAATCAGTGTAAGCCCATATTTTGAAATTATTCTAATATTCTCCCACTTGGGCAAACACGGATTGTCATATTAATTTAAAAACTTTGTTTTGAAAACAACTCTCGGGTTAGACTACAAAAGTGGCCACACATATAGCTCAAATGATAATCACCTTGGATACATGATCCGGTCCAACAAGAACATCAACATTGAGCATGGAAGTCGTTACACCATTTAATCGATGTAAGACCATTCCACAGCTACAAATGCTAACATCCTTATCGACATGGATCCCCATCCTCCAACCAATGTGGTAGTATGTAGTATGAACTTAGCACCAAAATGTGATCAAAGGTGTGCTAATTCATATCGGTCCTCATAAATGCTTCAAAAGAAGCCACATGTCTAAAAAGAGACTCACATCATGTCTTTATGCATTATATCTCGAGATCAAAATGATATCATAATAAAAGACATATGTGAAATGCATGCTCAAACATAATTATAATTTCTCTGCACAAAATACGGAATTATAAATAGAGAAATAAATATTTTTATAATTTGAAGAGGCTGTACCCGAAGCATATGGGTTGCCTACGTACCCTGTAAAGGGAATCAAGCCAAAACGTAGTTCTTTTACATAAATCACTTCCACTAACCAAAAATATCAAAGGTTTCCACAATGCCCATATTAGCAATATGTGTCTTAAAGACTTTCGGTGCGAGTCCTTTAGTCAATGGGTCCGCAATCATTGCCTCTGTATTTATATGCTCTATTTTTGTCTGCCCTTCTTTAACTTTATCTCTGACTACCAAGTACTTGATGTCTATATGCTTAGAGCCACCAGAACTCTTGTTATTCTTTGAAAAGAACACCGCTGCACTATTATCACAGTAGATGGTAATTGGTCTCGAGATGGAATCAACAACTTTCAGTCCAGAAATAAAATTTCTTAACCAAATGGCTTGGACCGTAGCTCCATAACATGCCACAAATTCAGCCTGCATAGTAGAAAAAGCCACTAGAGTTTGCTTAACGCTTTTCCAAGAAATAGCACCACCAGCCATCATAAAAACATAACCTGAAGTTGACTTCAGATCATCTTGACATCCTGCAAAATCAGAATCAGAGTAACCTACCACCTCAATATGATCTGTACGCTGAAAGGTAAGCATATAATCTTCAGTCTTTTTCAAATATCTCATAACTTTCTTAGCTGCTTTCCAATGCTCTTGTTCTGGATTCGATTGAAATCTACTAAGGACGCTTACTGCATAGGCTATGTCAGGTCTAGTGCAAACTTGAGCATACATCAAGCTCCCTACAGCACTTGCATAGGGTATGTTCTTCAAAGATTCTCTTTCAAGTTCATATATCGCCGGGTGCACAATTTTGCATATTGAACCTCTCTAGGATGCGTCGTATGTATGTCTTCTGTGAAAGTCCCAACAAGCCACGGTCTCTATCACGCTGTATCTCAATTCCAAGTACAAAAGAAGCTTCTCCAAGATCTTTCATTTCAAAATTAGCAGATAACATTTTCTTTGTCTCATGAAGTAACCCTAGGTCACTGCTAGCAAGTAAAATATCATCCACATACAAAACAAGAAAAATGAATTTTCACCTACTGATCTTGAGATAAATGCATTGATCCACTGTATTTTCAACAAAACCAAGAGAAGTCACAACTTCATCAAATTTCAAATACCATTGTCGGGATGCTTGCTTGAGCCTATATATAGATTTGTTCAACTTACACACCAAATTTTTCTTTTCCTCTACGACAAAACCTTCAGGTTGCCTCATGTAAACTTCTTCATAGAGATCTCCATTTAAAAATGCTGTCTTAACATCCATTTGATGAAGCTTCAAATTATAGTGTGCTACAAGTGCCATGATAATTCTAAAGGAATCCTTGGATGAAACAGGTGAAAAAGTCTCATTATAGTCAATGCCCTCTCGCTGAGTGAACCCTTTGGCAACCAGTCTAGCCTTTTGTCGTTCAACATCCCCTTTTGAGTCTAACTTGGATTTGTAAACCCATTTGCAACCTATGGCCTTAACATATGGTGGAAGTTCAACAAGTTCCCAAACTCTATTTCTCTTCATAGAAAGCATTTCATCTTCCATGGCATTTAGCCATTTATCTGAGTCAGGTCTAGTTAATGCTTCATTAAAAGAAACAGGATCAATATTATGCCCAATATTAAAATCACCCTCCAGTAAGTAGACAATATAGTCATTAGGCAAGGCAGACCTTCTTTCCCTTTGTGATCTCCTAACTTGTGGTTCAGAAAATGACTCTACTGGTGTTGGAGGAGGAACGTGAAGTTCTTCTTGATGCTCAGGTTCTTCATTAACTGTTGTAATTGGTTGAGAAATAACTTTTTCTTGTACAACGGGAATCGAAACCACAACTTGATCCGGTTCAGCAAAAATTTTATTTAATACAGAGCTCTCACTATTACCAACATCATTTTCCAAAAATTTCGCCGTAATAGACTCAATAATTCTGGTGCCACGATTAAGACAATAGAACTTATAGCCTTTTGATCTATCTGGATACCCAATGAAAAAAAAACCAGGTATGGATTTGGGGTCTAATTTCTTTTCAGAAGGATTATAAATCCTAACCTCAGCTGGGCAGCCCCAAATTTTAAAATGGGCTAAACTGGGTTTACGACCTGTCCACAATTCAAAAGGAGTTTTCTCAACAGCTTTACTAGGAACCCTGTTCAGAATGTACATGGCAGATTTCAATGCTTCACCCCATAAGAATTTTGGCAAATTTGTTCTACTCATCATACTCCTGACCATATCCTTTAGAGTCCGATTACGCCTTTCAGAAACACCATTTTGCTCAGGTGTTCCTGGCATTGTGTATTGAGGGACTATTCCACTTTGCTGTAAAAATCTTGCAAAATCACCCATGTTTTGACCAGACTCGTCATACTTACCATAGTATTCACCACCACGGTCAGATCTCACAACTTTAATACTTTTCCCACATTGTTTTTCAACTTTCATTTTAAATATCTTGAATTTTTCAAGGGTGAGAGATTTATCATTAATTAAGTAAACATAACCATAATGCGAGAAATCATCAATGAAGGTTATGAAATATTTGTTCCCACATATAGTAGAAGGTAACGGTCCACTAATATCGGTGTGAATTAGATCCAAAAGACCATCGCTTCTAGTGGATCCCTTTCTTGTAGTTTTAGTCAGCTTTCCCCTTATGCAATCTATGCAAGTGTCAAAATCCAAAAAATTCAGAGAGGGTAGAATCTCAACTTTCATCAATCTCTCCATTCGCTCTCTTGAAATGTGCCCTAAACGCTTATGCCATAATATAGAGGATGATTCACGAATTAAAGCCCTTTTCTTTCCAACTTTAGTAACACAAGAGACTTCATCAACTGGAGCCAAATTCAATTTGTACAAACCATCACACAAATTGCCATGTCCAACCATACGAGAGTCATAAAATAGTTCAATCATTCCATTACTAAATTTAAAAGAAAATCCAGATTGATCAAGCTTTGACACAGAAATTAAATTCCGTCTCATCGTCGGTACAAAAAATATATTTTCCAAAACAAGAGAAAAACCAGACTCCAAGGATAACTTCACTGCTCCTATAAAACCAACTTTAACTTGAACTCCATTTCCAACACATAGGTTCTGTGGAGTGATTGATTAAAACCCCATTTGATTTTGATGAGCTCAAAGCATTTGAGTATATCTTGTGATTACTAATGAATTCAATTGAGTGTTTCAGTGAAAATCCTGTCCAAGTGTCTCTAGATTTGGTTCATAGTATTTTGGATAAGTTAAGAAGTCTGCTGAACCAAAGTCTGAGACTCGAGTCGACTCCCGAGTATCACGAGTCGACTCCAAGCGTATCAAGTTCACTGGCACGAGCTCGAGTCGACTCCAGACTAGTACGAGTTGACTCCGACTGAGAACAGAAAGAAGAACAGAAAGCCTCATCTCAGAACCTGTCAACGAGTCGACTCCTGAAGTGCGCGAGTCGACTCCAATGTTCAACGAGTCGACTCCAGGGTAGTAAGAGTCGACTTCAAGAGGTACACAAAGAAAAGTCAGAGAGCAGTTTTCGAGTCTGAGATTCGAGTCGACTCCAGTGGAACGCGAGTCGACTCCGATGGTTGGCAAGTCGACTCCAGAGAAAGCAAGAGTCGACTCTCAGCGGTACACAAAGAAAAGGTCAGAGAGCATTTTATAGACTCTGAGATTCGAGTCGACTCCCGCAATACGCGAGTCGACTCCGAGACTGTGCGACCATCAACAGACAGAAAACCATGTTACTGCCTCTGAGATTCGAGTCGACTCCCAGATAGCTCGAGTCGACTCCAAGACAAGCTTCACGTCAAAAGACAGAAGACCAACTTTCGGAAACTGAGAGCCGAGTCGACTCCAAGGAAGTTCGAGTCGACTCCAAGACTGGATGAGCCAAAAGACAGAGAATCGGGAGTTCGGGCTCTGAGATTCGAGTCGACTCCAAGGACAGTCGAGTCGACTCGAGTGGACAAAATTCAAAATTGGATCCACGGACTTCAGTGGATGAGCCGACTCCAAAATTGCTAGGTCAGCTCCAGAAGTTGGCGAGTCGACTCCGGGTCAAGACGAGTCGACTCCCAGTCGTGACGGCAACTTTAATTCAAATTTGGAACAGTTGCCGAGTCGACTCCGGAAAAGCTTGAGTCGACTCCCGCTACAGCCGAGTCGACTCCTGATCGCGCGAGTCGACTCCAACCCACCAACGGTCATATTGTCAGGCTGCGCAGAGTGTGCAGAACGGGCAGAAAAAGCAGTGTAACGGCTAGTTACCGTAGGGGTTGGCTTAAATAGCCACAGAAGACTGTAGCAAGGCAGAGAACAACCATTCCACTCCAAGCATTCAAGCTTTCAAGCTCTGCAACGTGCTCTTCAACGAAAAAGGGGAAGATCAGCATTTACTGCAACCAACTACATCTTCCCAGCAATTAAAGCCTCCTCCTCCTGCATTCAAGTCGACTACTCATTCTAGAGGAGACCGGAGTTCAAGAAGCCATTCCTCTACTTCAGCTTAAAAGCGTTTGAGGGCTTCTAAACTCCTCTTTTGATTATATTGTTTTACATCTGCTTTTGAGAAGCTTATTTTCCTTTCTTTCTATAACTTGTAATTACTTGGTTCAATCGGGGGATTGAATCAAGGGGATTAAGGTTGGTTGGTGAGCCAAGTTAAAAACCAACGTGTGTAAGGGTTTGATTGTGAGCCCGGAAAAACAATCGGGGTTGGTTCTAGTCGGTGAGCCTGGGAAAACCGACCGAGTTCGTTGTGAGCTCGTAAAACAACAAGTTTGGTTGTGAGCTTGCAAAACAACCGGCTGTAATCCAAGGGGGTTATAGTGAATTCCCAAGAGAGACTTGGGGAGTGGACGTAGGAGCAAGGGGTAGCTCCGAACCACTATAAAACTCTGTGTTTGCATTGGATTGTCTCTTCTCTACTTCCTCTCACATCACTCACAGCACTTAGCATTAATTAAATAACTTGCAATAGTTTTTAATTAATCATCCATAACGTTTTAATTATCCAAATTAATTTAAACCCAATTCACCCCCCCCTCTTGGGTTGTCTATCTGGGCAACAAGTGGTATCAGAGCCAAAAACTCTTCCACTCAAGAGTTAAAAGATCAAAATGACAACCCCATTTGGATCTTCTCACATTGAGGGTCAGTCCACCCAAAGACCTCCTTTCTTCAATGGATCCGACTACTCATACTGGAAGGCTAAGATGAGAATATTCATCCAAGCCCAAGACTATGAGATGTGGACCATTGTAGTGAATGGCCCATACATCCCATCCATATATGTAGATGGTGTCAAGGTACCCAAACTAGAAACGGATTGGGATGAACATGACATGAGGAAGGCACAATTAAACTCTAAAGCTATGAATGTGTTTTATTGTGCCTTAGACCGTAATGAATTCAATAGGGTTTCAACTTGTAATTCTGCAAAAGAAATTTGGGACAGACTTGAAGTGACCCATGAGGGCACGAATCAAGTCAAGGAATCCAAAATAAACATCTTGGTTCATAAATATGAACTATTTAAAATGGATTCAAATGAAACAATCACATGCATGTTTACTAGGTTTTCTGATATTGTCAATGCCCTAAAAAGCATAAAACAGTGACGGCAATCCAAGGTCATGAAAATCCAAAATAATAACAGTGAGCTTGTCAGGAAAATCCTTCGGTGTCTACCAAGGTCATGGGAAGCTAAAGTGACGGCAATCCAAGAAGCCAAGGACTTGAACAAGCTACCACTTGAGGAGCTTCTTGGATCCCTTATGACGCACGAGCTCACCATAAAACAACACAACGAGGAAGAGTCCTCCCATAAGAAAAAGGTAATAGCTTTAAAGTCTACTTCATCTAACAAAGATTTATCTTGCAGTAGCAGTAGTGAAGAAGAAGAAGATGAGGAAGATGGTGGTGAGGCACTTCTTGTGCGCAAGTTCAAGAAATTTATCAACCACAAGAAGTCCTATCATCAAAGGAGAGGCCCCTCAAATTCCTACCGCAAGGACAAAGGCAAGGAAAGAGAAAATGAGGGGATTTGGTGCTATGAGTGCAAAAAGTCGGGACACATCAGAGCTGAGTGTCCCTTACTAAAGAAGGGCAGCAAGTACAAGAAGAAGAAGAAAGCCCTTGTCACCACCCTATCGGACTCCGACGCATCATCTTCATCATCGGATGAAGAACAAGAAGAGAAGGCCAATTTCTGCTTCATGGCCAACGAAAACGAGGTAACTTCCAATACGCATTTTGATTTTACATTTGATGAACTTTATGATGCGTTTAATGAATTAATGATTGAATATAAGAATATAAATGTTAAAAACAGAGAACTAAAAGTAACTAACCAAACTTACATTCATAAACATGATTCATTAATTAAGGATAAAGATAATCTTACCAAAGAAAATCTAGAATTTAAGACAAGCAATCAACTCTTAATTAAGAAGACTAACAACTTAACAAAAGATAATGAAAAACTAACTAAGGAACTTTCAGAACTTAAAAACCATAAACAAATCTTAAACAAGGATCTCACAAAAGAACTAAATGATTTAAAAGCAGAAAATCAAACATTAACTAAAGAACTTGGAAAATACAAACCTTTAGTTGAAAAGTTTACGTATAGTTTTGAAAAGTTAAATATGATACTAAATAGTCAACGAGCAGTATTTAATAAAGCGGGTTTAGGGTATAAACCAAGAAATAAACAAAAACTTCTTAGTAACTTCTTTGTTAAAGCTGGAGAAACTAAAACTAAGAAAATAACCTGCTTTTGTTGTGGAACTATAGGACATAAGGCAAATGCATGTGACTATAGGAAAAGTAAAACAAAAAGAAAAATTAAAAGGGTATGGGTTCCAAAAGGAACCAACTTGACTAACCATGAAGGACCCAAGAAAACTTGGGTACCTAAGATGACATGATTTGCTTGTGTAGGAGTGTCTTGCAGCCAAGGTCAACAAAAACCGCTGGTATTTGGATAGTGGCTGCTCAAGGCACATGACGGGTGATAAAGATCAATTTTTCACCCTTGAAGCTAAGAAGGGAGGTGCTGTGACTTTTGGAGACAACAACCAAGGTCATATCATTGGTATTGGTAAAGTTCAAATCACCCCTTCTACTTTTATAGATAATGTTAGATATGTTGATGGTCTTAAGCATAACTTGTTAAGCATTAGTCAATTATGTGATATAGGATATGATGTTATGTTTAAACCATCACTATGCATTATAACAAATCCTAATGATAATAGTTTAGTTTTTAAAGGAATTAGACGTGGAAATGTATATGTTGTAGACCTAGAAGATCTTGCAAAACATAACCAATGTCTAGTTGTAAATGAAACTAAAGATAATGATGCTAGTTGGTTATGGCACCGTAAGTTAGGTCATGCAAGCATGGACACAATAACTAAACTAGTTAAAAGAGACTCCGTGATAGGTTTGCCAAAATTAAAATTTGAAAAGAACAAAATATGTGAAGCATGTCAATTTGGCAAACAATCTAGGAACTCTTTTAAATCCATAAAATGTGTCTCTACTTCTAGGCCTCTAGAATTACTACACATGGACCTATTTGGTCCAACTAGAACAACAAGCCTAGGTGGAAATAAATATGGTCTAGTTATAGTAGATGATTACTCTAGGTACACATGGGTCATGTTTCTAGCACATAAGGATCAAGCATTTTCTGTTTTTAAGAAGTTCCATAAGGAAGTAACAAATGCTAGAGAGTCTTCAGTCATAGCCATTAGAAGTGACCATGGTACCGAATTCGAAAATCAATCATTTGATGAATTTTGTAGTAAAAAGGGGATAACCCATAATTTCTCAGCACCTAGGACACCACAACAAAATGGAGTTGTGGAAAGGAAGAATAGAACACTAGAGGAAATGGCTAGAACTATGTTATGTGAAAGTAACCTCCCTAAGTACTTTTGGGGAGAAGCCATTAATACCTCTTGTCACATATTAAATAGAGTTCTATTGAGACCCATTATAAAGAAAACACCTTATGAACTGTGGAAAAATAGAAAACCAAAGGTTAATTATTTTCATGTTTTTGGATGTAGGTGTTTTGTGCATAATAATGGAAAAGATAATCTAGGGAAATTTGACCCTAAATCTGATGAAGGAATATTCTTAGGTTATTCTACAACTAGTAAAGCCTATAGAGTATTCAATAAAAGAACCTTAGTCATAGAAGAATCTATACATGTAGTATTTGATGACTCTAGTGACATCTCCTCTAGTAAGAAAGTTAATTTTGATGATGATGTTGAAATACTTGAGGAAAAGATAGATGAGATGGGATTACAAGATGATAATCAAAAGTTGATTGAAGGAGAATCATCAAGCCAAGAGGCTATTGTGGATCATGGGCTAACAAAAGCTTGGAGGTATGCTCATGGGCATCCTAAGAAACTCATTCTAGATGATCCATCTCAACCGGTTAGGACTAGAGCTTCACTTAGAAATCTAAATAACCATCTAGCTTTTGTTTCACACTTTGAGCCCAAACATATAGAAGAAGCCGAAAATGATGTAAATTGGATAAATGCAATGCAAGAAGAACTAAACCAATTTACTAAAAACAAAGTGTGGGATCTAGTAGAGAGACCTTCTAAATATCCAATTATAGGTACAAAATGGATATATAAAAATAAGCTAGATGAAAATGGAATTGTTATAAGGAATAATGCTAGACTAGTGGCAAAGGGTTATAATCAAGAAGAAGGCATAGATTTTGATGAAACCTTTGCTCCCGTAGCTAGACTTGAGGCTATTAGACTATTATTAGCATATGCATGCTCTAAGGATTTCAAACTATTTCAAATGGATGTAAAAAGTACATTTTTAAATGGGTATATTAATGAGGAAGTGTATGTAGAACAACCTCCTGGTTTTGAAAATCATCAATACCCTAATCATGTGTATAAACTGAACAAAGCACTTTATGGATTAAAACAAGCACCTAGAGCATGGTATGAGAGACTTAGTAAATTCCTATTAGAACATGAATTCTCTAGGGGAAATGTAGACACAACATTATTTCTGAAAAAGCAAAATAAGGAGATGCTATTAGTACAGATTTATGTTGATGATATCATTTTCGGTGCTACTAACAATCGCCTCTGCGAAGAGTTTGCTGATTTGATGCAGAGTGAGTTTGAGATGAGCATGATGGGAGAGCTGAACTACTTCCTCGGGCTTCAAATCAAACAATCTGAAGGAGGCATCTTCATCAATCAAGCAAAATATGTCAAGGAGATGCTCAAGAAGTTTGATATGGAAGGAAACAAATCAATCAGCACCCCCATGAGCTCATCATGCAAATTAGATCAAGATGAATTAGGTAAATCTGTAGATCAAAAACTTTATAGAGGTATGATAGGATCTTTACTATATCTTACTGCAAGTAGACCTGATATTATGTTTAGTGTTTGCATGTGTGCTAGATATCAGGCTAATCCTAAAGAATCACACCTAGCTGCAGTTAAGAGAATTTTTAAATACTTAATAGGAACTAAGAACATAGGGCTATGGTACTCTAAAGAATCTAGCCTAAACTTAATAGGGTACACAGATTCAGACTTCGCTGGATGTAAGCTTGATAGAAAAAGTACCAGCGGGTCGTGTCAGTTTCTAGGAGAAAACCTAATCTCATGGTTTAGCAAGAAACAAAACTCGGTTGCATTATCCACTGCAGAAGCTGAATATGTGGCAGCCGGGAGTTGTTGTGCTCAAATCTTGTGGATTAAACAACAATTAGAATATTATGGCATTAAACAAGCTAAAATCCCCATTAATTGTGATAATACAAGTGCCATAAATCTAACTAAAAATCCAATTCAACATTCAAGAACTAAACACATTGAGATAAGACATCACTTCATAAGAGATCATGTATTGAATGGTGATGTGTCACTCCAATTTGTTTGTACTGATAATCAATTAGCAGATATTTTTACAAAACCCCTAAGTGAAGAGAGGTTTAGCATGCTTAGGAGGGGATTAGGAGTGATTGATCCATCCTAGTGGGAGTTTCCACTAGATTAATTGATTTTGATGATTAGAATACGGTTAAAATAGAGTTTACATTCAATGATCATCAAATCAGATCCCAATTAGGTGATTTTCCCTCATTTGGCACGGTTATAGCATGACTTTTAGGTGCGTGCCAAGGTTAGAGACGACTCGAGTAAGTTTCAGAGCCGGCTCCTAAGGGGGAGTCGACTCGCGCATTTGCGGGAGTCGACTCGCAAAGATGGCAGCTGAGGGGGAGTCGACTCGCACATTGTCGGGAGTCGACTCGAAGTCTACAGGCGCATAAGGAGAGTCGACTCGCGCATATTCTGGAGTCGACTCGAGGTCGAGTCGACTCGAGACTCAGGGGAGTCGACTCGCAGTCGGGATCCGACTTTTTAACCCTAGGTTTGTCGTTTCGCAAACACTTCTCTTTCAAGCCGCCACTGTTCAAAAAGCCCTAGAGCCGATTCCTAGGTCTTCCCCGATCGTCTCCAACCTCTGTTCGGTCGATTTTTCACCGGTTCTTAGGGTTTTCGTCCGTTCCTAGGTCGTCTCCGGTCCGTCCCGAGTCTCCTCCGTCGACCTTTCTCCGTCCTTTAGGTGTTTTTTTCTCGTTTAGGTCAAGATGCCTCGTAAGACCGTGGTTAGGAAGAGGTCCCATCCCGAGGCCGGTCCCGAGCGGCGCTCCAAGGCGCGGCACGATCCCGCGAGGCAACCACCTCCGGCTCGTTTCCCGCCTAGGGCGGTTCCCGCAAGGCCGTTGGCCGGGAAGGCCGTCACCACCGGGAGGTATGTCGACTTTGACTATCTCTCCCGGGAAGGGTTCACCATAGGTGATAGGCTTAGAGCCCAGGGCCTAGAGTACTTCCTCACTTTGGACCTTTCCACTTACCCTGGCCTTGTTCAAGAGTTTTATAGTACCGTCCATCGGGGAGATGGAGGTATCGAGGGCACAGTAGTAGGTGTCCCTGTGCGTGTCACGGAGGATCTCATTGCCCACATCCTCCACCTTCCATTAGTAGGGATGGCTCCCGCACACCCTGAGGATAGAGTTGAGGCCCTTACGGTCGTCTTAGGGCATCCACCTCAGTCCCCCCTAGACGAGGTATCTGCTAGCTCACTTCCTATTGAAGTGAGAATCCTTTTGAGTATTCTGTCCAGATCCATCTTCCCTAAGACAGGAAGATTTGATTTTGTAAATGAGAGGGACCTAGCTGTTATGTCTTACATTCTTCAGGACACCCCAATCAACTTCCCTAAACTCATCTATAGGTATATGTGTGAGCCCCTAGATAGACCTAGGCTCACCCTCCCATACGGCATGATTTTTACTCTTCTCTTTAGGGAGTACGAGATTCCCATTCCTGAGAGGGAACCCTCTCGTGCATTGCGATGGACAGATCGCTTGTGTACGGGGACCATGCACAGGATGGGGTTTCGGAAGAGAGAAGGGATCTGGGTTAGGAAGTCTACCCTCACCGCTCAGACCACCAGACCTTCACCTAGTCCTGAGCCCGATTCAGACTACCCAGACCTTCCAGATCATCCAGACCCCCCATCCACTCCTCCTGCTCCTACCACCTCCGCCGGACCTTCCTCCTCGGCACCACCCTCTATGGCGGTCCGGATTGATCCTGAGCAGCTCCGGGAGCTGCGACAGGAGATAGTCAGAGAGGTGAGGGATGAGCTGCTTCGGGAGCTCCGAGGTGCGGTGCCTGCTCCCACTCCTGCACCCGTCTCTTCTCAGTTGGTCCCTTCCTTGACAGCCGTGACTGACATGACGGCTCATGTACGGGAAGAGATCTACAATGTCCGGAGTTTGGTCCAGGCCCAGTTCCACAGCATGAGTGAGGTCACGAGCTCCACTCGACAGATGCGAGAGGAGATAGGTCGTGACATGCACACCACCACCGAGGGGGCCGAGCGCTTGGCGAATGTACTCATCGACAAGCTGGACGCACTTCAGACATCGGTGACTGGGCTTCAGGCGTCGGTGACAGAGCTCTCCACTACACATAGCAAAGCCACCACGTCTATCATCACACAGCTTGGCCATGTCACAGATGCAGTCACCCTCCTCATGGAGCAGAGCCGATTGAGAGGAGGAGCACCATCCTCGAGAGGAGGAGCCACATCCTCGAGAGGAGGAGCCACATCCTCCAGAGGAGGAGATGCATCATCGAGAGGGGGAGATACATCCTCGAGGGGGGGATCTTCATCCTCGAGGAGACCATAGATGTTCTTTTTGCTTTATTTTGTATTGCTTTGCTTTACGTATTGTATGCTCAAATGTATTCACATTCATATCAATACAATGAGTAGACATCTTATCTTCATTTCTGTGCCATTTGATGATTGGTTGTGCCATTGATTGTGTGTGATTACCTCCTTTTTGGTATGATGACAAAAAGGGGGAGAAATATGTATACAATATGTAAAAGGGGAGAAATATGGATGAAATATGTAAAAGAAATCAATGGAAATCAATAAAAAGACACACAAATTTGTTCTAAGTGGATTCGGTACCTCGAGGCTCATTATCTCTCTTTTGGGGCTCCTAATGGAGTAATCTCCAGAATCTATTCAAGGGATATTCGGAGATTAGCTGAATCCTACTCAAGAACAAATTGACAGATTTTTCCTCTAAAAACAAAAAATTCAGTTCAAAAACTTCATAGCATTAAAAGGAAATTCAGAGAATCAAAACATAGTTGAATGCATATGTTGAGGGGAAGAATCTGAATTTTAATCAAGCTAAATCATTAATGACATATAAGCCAAACAATTGATTGCATAATATGAAGGCTTATATAATTCCAAATGAAAGGGGGAGCTTTAACTCCGAAATTTGCTGTTTCACTCCTTTCAAACTTGGATAAATTAAATTATCAGACATTTGAATTCATTTATGGATTTTATTTCATTATTTATTGAGCAAGTCATTTTACATATACTCAAAGTTTTGTCATCATCAAAAAGAGGGAGATTATGGAGTGATTGATTAAAACCCCATTTGATTTTGATGAGCTCAAAGCATTTGAGTATATCTTGTGATTACTAATGAATTCAATTGAGTGTTTCAGTGAAAATCCTGTCCAAGTGTCTCTAGATTTGGTTCATAGTATTTTGGATAAGTTATGCTGAACCAAAGTCTGAGACTCGAGTCGACTCCCGAGTATCACGAGTCGACTCCAAGCGTATCAAGTTCACTGGCACGAGCTCGAGTCGACTCCAGACTAGTACGAGTCGACTCCGACTGAGAACAGAAAGAAGAACAGAAAGCCTCATCTCAGAACCTGTCAACGAGTCGACTCCTGAAGTGCGCGAGTCGACTCCAATGTTCAACGAGTCGACTCCAGGGTAGTAAGAGTCGACTCCAAGAGGTACACAAAGAAAAGTCAGAGAGCAGTTTTCGAGTCTGAGATTCGAGTCGACTCCAGTGGAACGCGAGTCGACTCCGATGGTTGGCAAGTCGACTCCAGAGAAAGCAAGAGTCGACTCTCAGCGGTACACAAAGAAAAGGTCAGAGAGCATTTTATGGACTCTGAGATTCGAGTCGACTCCCGCAATACGCGAGTCGACTCCGAGACTGTGCGACCATCAACAGACAGAAAACCATGTTACTGCCTCTGAGATTCGAGTCGACTCCCAGATAGCTCGAGTCGACTCCAAGACAAGCTTCACGTCAAAAGACAGAAGACCAACTTTCGGAAACTGAGAGCCGAGTCGACTCCGAGGAAGTTCGAGTCGACTCCAAGACTGGATGAGCCAAAAGACAGAGAATCGGGAGTTTGAGATTCGAGTCGACTCCAAGGACAGTCGAGTCGACTCGAGTGGACAAAATTCAAAATTGGATCCACGGACTTCAGTGGATGAGCCGACTCCAAAATTGCCAGGTCAGCTCCAGAAGTTGGCGAGTCGACTCCGGGTCAAGACGAGTCGACTCCCAGTCATGACGGCAACTTTAATTCAAATTTGGAACAGTTGCCGAGTCGACTCCGGAAAATCTTGAGTCGACTCCCGCTACAGCCGAGTCGACCTCTGATCGCGCGAGTCGACTCCAACCCACCAACGGTCATATTGTCAGGCTGCGCAGAGTGTGCAGAACGGGCAGAAAAAGTAGTGTAACGGCTAGTTACCGTGGGGGTTGGCTTAAATAGCCACAGAAGACTGTAGCAAGGCAGAGAACAACCATTCCACTCCAAGCATTCAAGCTTTCAAGCTCTGCAACGTGCTCTTCAACGAAAAAGGGGAAGATCAGCATTTACTGCAACCAACTACATCTTCCCAGCAATTAAAGCCTCCTCCTCCTGCATTCAAGTCGACTACTCATTCTAGAGGAGACCGGAGTTCAAGAAGCCATTCCTCTACTTCAGCTTAAAAGCGTTTGAGGGCTTCTAAACTCCTCTTTTGATTATATTGTTTTACATCTGCTTTTGAGAAGCTTATTTTCCTTTCTTTCTATAACTTGTAATTACTTGGTTCAATCGGGGGATTGAATCAAGGGGATTAAGGTTGGTTGGTGAGCCAAGTTAAAAACCAACGTGTGTAAGGGTTTGATTGTGAGCCCGGGAAAACAATCGGGGTTGGTTCTAGTCGGTGAGCCTGGGAAAACCGACCGAGTTCGTTGTGAGCTCGTAAAACAACAAGTTTGGTTGTGAGCTTGCAAAACAACCGGCTGTAATCCAAGGGGGTTATAGTGAATTCCCAAGAGAGACTTGGGGAGTGGACGTAGGAGCAAGGGGTAGCTCCGAACCACTATAAAACTCTGTGTTTGCATTGGATTGTCTCTTCTCTACTTCCTCTCACATCACTCACAGCACTTAGCATTAATTAAATAACTTGCAATAGTTTTTAATTAATCATCCATAACGTTTTAATTATCCAAATTAATTTAAACCCAATTCACCCCCCCCCCCCTCTTGGGTTGTCTATCTGGGCAACAGGTTCACTTCATTTTCACTTGGCCTCCATCTCCTTATTAATCCCTATAAGGAATTAGTGATATGAATACTTGCACCAGAGTCTATCCACCAAGAATTTAAAGGTACATCTACCAAATAAGACTCAAAACAAACCAAAGCCAAGGACGTACCTGATGAAGTTTTCTTCTTCTCCAACCAAGCCTTAAACTTGAAGCAATCCTTCTACCAATAACCCTTCTTTTTGCAGAATTTACATTTGTCATTCTTCTTCATAATTCCTTTAGGACCACCAGAAGTCTGTCCACCAGACCCTTTGTTCTGCTGATTGTAGTGAGGTTTGTTGCCCTTATGGAACTTGCCCTTACGATTATGAGAAGACCTCTTGCTTTGAGAAGGCTGATGGGTCAGTTGCACAGTTTCAATAGTTTCACGACGTATTCTATACTCCTCTTGGGCACACACAGCAATCAAATCATTCAAATCCTATTTGTCACGCTGGGCATTATAAGCAACTTTAAGCTGATTAAACTGGTTAGGAAGGCTATTAAGAATATGATAGATAAGAAAAGGCTCTGCAATGGGAACTTTGAGGGCTTCCAATTTAGAACTTATGTGCAGCATTTTCATGATGTACTCCCAACCCCACAAACACCATCATATTTCATACTCATAAATTTATCCATTAGGTCCCCAGTCTCAGCCTTATCGGACTCAACAAATCGCTGTCCTATAGCATCCAAAAAATTCTTAGCATTGTCGTTGTCCAGAATAGCACCCATAATGGAATCAGATATGGAACGCTTGATAATCTTCAAACATAGCCTGTTAACTCTTTCCCATTTGACATACTCAGCCTTGTATTCGATAGTGCTCTTATCTGTTGGTTTTGAAGGCTGCTCCTCCAAAGCAAAATCTAAACCCAAGAGATCCAGTGCTATTTCTATGTCTCGTTTCCATTTCACATAATTATTTCCGGTCAAGGTTTCAACGGCAGACAATTGGCTTGATAGGGAATAGGCATTCAAAACTGCGGAAACAACATATTTTATTTAATATCATCCAAAAGTGATGCATGCAATCAATGGATGATAACATATCTATCTAATCAACTTGGGCTATTAATTAGATAGTCCGTAATCAACTTGAAAAAACATATAAGTCTAATTACGGTAAGAGCCTCGGTGCACCATTGTAGAGTCGCCTTTGGGCTAACAACACAACACGCTATAAGGTACTCTTAAGACATATCATGAAGCTAATTAACAAAATCACATCAGCTTTCGAAACACCATCATCTTTGGGCAGAAGAATGATTCTAGGCTAATGCAATCCCATTAATCACTTCTTCATGTCATTTTTCCAAATCATCATACACAATAACACCTTCGGGCAAGATATTGCATTCAATGATTTGCCAAAATGCAATGCTACCTTTTTTTTTTGAGAAAAATCAGATAAATATTAGTGAGTGTGCCACTTTGGTGACTACCACCCACTTCAATTTTAAAATATTCTCTTAATGAAAAAATAAGGATAGTCTTTATGCCCAACAAATTTCAATCACAAAAATAATGATTTATGTGACAAAAATATAATCATCAAACATGCTTCAAACATAATCAAAAATACATGTGATTGATTAAACAAAGATATTAATTACAAAAAGCATATATGGGAGCAAGATATATCCAAAATTTAATATTTTAATAATTAATATGCATGAGGGCCTAATTCAAATATTCAATATTTAAACAATAATTAAATGGGTTACTAACTCTTAGCCCAGGCCCAAAACCCATTATGGTCCATTAAATAAAATTGGGCTGGTTTATAAAAGAGCCCAAGCTGCAACCATGGACCCATTCAGGTTGGGTTCAGTAGGCCCAAGCCCATTCAAAAGGGCAAAACCCTAATTTTTTTTTTTTTGATCTATCTTCTTTCTGGCCGCCGCTGTTCCCCTTTTTTTTTTGTTTGTTTGTTTGGGAAGCAGCCCGTGGCTGCTACCCATGGCTGCCCCATGGTGGCAGCCCGCGGCTGCCACCCATGGCCGCCACCCACGCCGGGAGGCCCCCACGCCGAGAGGTCCCTACAGCCTGCGGCCGGCCGTGGGGTGGCCGGGAGAAGGCCCCCACGCCGAGAGGCCTTGCCTCTCCTTTTTTTTTTGTTTCATGGAAGAAGAGCTCACGGTAAAGAAAAGGAAGAAGATGAACAGTGAAAACCCTTTTCCCCTTTTTTTTTATTTTAATCCAAAAATCATATACAATCATATTTCATTCAAAACTAAAATAAAATCAAACCAGATATTTGATTATCAATGGAAGATCGATTTATGCAGAAGATCCATTCACCAATGCATAAAATCCATAAATCCAGATAAAATAATAATTGTATATGAAGGATTCTAATTCTAGCATGGAGGCTCTGATACCAATTGTTAATTATAAAAATAATAACATGCTAAGATTTAGAATCACATAATTATCGTATTCAAGTTTGAGAGATATACCTGCAGAAGACATATTGAATACGATCTTCAATCACCTGGAATAATAGCGGCTGGATCTTTCCTTCCTTGCTCCTCACAAAAGATAGCCGTCAATGGGGCAAGCTATCAACCATAATGTTATTTTGATGATTAACATAACCATTGAGGCCATATCAAATTAGAAATGCAAATTAACTCGATACATCATTGATAAATGGCACACCCTTGATACACTCATGATACATTAGGACTATATGGTCAGAACCACTCTCAAGAATTGATAAACAAGATAAAATTTGTAATAGAGAATGGTTGTGATGACCCAAAGATTGAGTTAAAGATTGATTTTGATGATCACAAAATCTTGAAGTATAATTACTAATGTTTGTGTTGCAAGAAGAAAAGATAATTTATTTTGCAAGGAACATAGCAAGTTGGAAAAATACAAGAAGGCCTCAAAAGCTCTCAAGAAAAGTTAGAAGAAAGCTACAATTTAATGGCCCAAGTTTCAAGTTCAAAGGATTTAAGTTGGAGGAGCAAATTCAAAGAAAGATTCAAAAAAAAATAGTCCTCGAGTCGACTCCGGGAAGTTTAGAGTCGACTCTGGCACTCTAGAGTTTCAAGAAACAGTGCTCGAGTCGACTCCGGCACTCTATGAGTCGACTCCGACTGAGAACAAACAAAAAGACAGAAAGTTGATTTTCAGCGCTACAGTGATCTCGAGCCGACTCCAACTTCAGCGCTACAGTGCGGAGCCGACTCCCAGCTACAGTGTCGGCAGACTACTATTCACAGATCGACTCCTGTTTCAGCCGAGTCGACTCCTACTTCAGCCGAGTCGACTCGAGCACGCTGGGAGGCATAACGGCTAGTTTTTTCTTGATTCCAACGGCTCTATTTTTGTCTCTAACAGCTAGATTTTTGTTTCCACTCCCTCTAAAGCTATAAAATCAAGAAGAGAGCTAGGGAAGAAGGGATGGAAGTGGGAAAGAACATTTAGGAAAGAGATTTCAAAGAGATTACAAGGAAAATCTCCCATAAGCACAAAAGGGTCATTCAAAGTAAAATAGAGAGAAGAAGAGCATCCAAGTGAATCCCAAAGCTTCCTCTCCATCCGTGTGCTGCCTCGGTGATCCTCTACTTCATGCCAAATCAGAAGAGGGTCAAGTAAAGAAGAAGCCGAGCTCCTTCATCTTCAAAACTCGTTTGAGAGCTTCTCTTTACTCTATTTGTTTATATTTGCGATATTTGCTTAGTTAAGAAGCTTGTATTTGCCTTAAATTCTTAGTCTAATATCTTGTAACTTGATTCAATCAAGGGATTGAATCAAGAGGTTAAGGTTTGTTGGTGAGCCAAAGGAAAAACCAACGGTGTTAAGGTTTGTTGGTGAGCCAAAGGGAAAACCAACGTTGTAAGGTTGTGGTTGGTGAGCCTTTGGGGAAAACCAACTGGGTTGATTGTGAACCCGGAAAACAATCGTTGTAAGGTTGTGGTTGGTGAGCCTTTAGGAAAACCAACTGGGTTGGATTGTGAGCCCGTGAAAACAATCGGTTGGTTCTAGTCGGTGAGCCTGTGAAAACCGACCGAGTTCATTGTGATCTCGCAAAACAACAAGTTGGGTTGTGAGCTTGTAAAACAACCGGCTGTAATCTGAGGGATTATAGTGAAATTCCCAAGAGGTCTTGGGGAGTGGATGTAGGTGCTGGGATGCACCGAACCGCTATACTTTTGTTGTGTTTGTGATGCTCTTTGTTATCTAACTTCCTCACTCACTTACTTACTTAGATACTATGCTTGCTTAACTCTTCTCCGTGCATCCTTTAGTTGTAAGCATATTCAATTTACTTAATCAAGTCTTATTCAATATAACAGCATTAAGACTCATTGTATTGAATTGCATACTTGGGTAAACTTAGACTAATCTTTTATTGAGTCCACTGCTTAATAGTTGATTAGATTAGAATCATACTCTTGCTAAGTTTAAATTCCACTATGCATCCATACAACTTAGCTTAATTAACTCTAAAATATTAGAAGTAGTTGAAAAGTTTTTAAAAGACCCAATTCACCCCCCCTCTTGGGTTGTCACCTTGGGCAACAAGTGGTATCAGAGCAGGTGCTCTTCTATTAATTATAGTCTTAACCGACTAGAGCTAAAGATTATGACAACCCCACATAACATATTATTTGCCGAGGGACTTTCCATAAACAGACCTCCACTGTTTGATGGAACTTACTATATTCAATTGAAAGCTAGAATGAAAATTTTTGTTCAATCACAAAACTATAAAATGTGGAATATCATTATAAATGGACCTCACACACTCTCTCAAAATGTCAATGAAAAAGACTTAGCACAATTGAATGCTAATGCTATGAACTTTCTATATTGTGCTATCCATGAATCTATATTTCATAAGATTTCTGCATGCTTATCTACTAAAGAAATCTGGGATACTTTAAGAAATATTTATGATAAATCTCAGATTAGCTCACATGTGCTTCAATTGCCTACTAACAATGAGACTGCAGAATCTTCCACATTAGCCGAGTCGACTCCCAGTTTGTCCGAGTCAACTCCTAGAAAAGAACAGTCTGAAAGGCAGAGACTTAGTCTTAAAGATCCTGTGAACGAGTCGACTCCAAGTATTTCAGAGTCGACTCCCAAGTTAGCCGAGTCGACTCCGACAAGGCCCGAGTTGACTCCGAGGCAGAACAGTTCAAAAGACAGAGAATCATCTTTTAGGCCTCTAAGAACGAGACGTCTCCCGAAGATCTCGAGTCGACTCTCAAGTCAGTCGAGTCGACTCCAAGTAAACCCGAGTCGACTCGAGGAAGAAAGAACAACAAAAAAATTCAAAAGCTTCCTAAAGACAAAGAAGAAGAGGAAGCAAGAAGAAAGAAAGAAAGAGATAAAAAGGAAGAAAGTTTTGACCAAGGAAGAGTCAAGCAAGAAAATGAAAGCTAGGAGCAACAATGATGGTATTAGCTCCAAAGAACTATAAGAGGTAACTAACTTTTGCTTTTTGGCTCAAGAAGATAAGGTAAAATCTGAATCTACTTTTACATCAAATAATTTTCAAGAAGAATTTTCTTATGATGAACTTTTAAATGCTTTTCATGATTTGTATGGTGAATGTAGAAAATTAGCTATGAAAAATAAAAATCTTAAAAAGCTAAATTTGGAAATTTCAAAAGAAAGAAATTCTATTGCTGAAATACAAGACAAACTAAATTCTGAAAGCTTAAGGTTAATTTCAGAACAATTAATTCAGAAAAATCAGAATTTAATTAAAGAAAATCAAAACTTAAGTGAAGAAATTAACCAATTGAAGTCTTTTATTAACAAATTTACTGTAAGTTCAAAAAGATTAAAAATGATATTTGAAAGCCAACATGCTGATTTTGATAAATCAAAATTTGGCTTAACTCCTTTACTTAGCAATGAATCCCTAAAGAAAAAGGTTTTAAATTTGTCAAGCAAATCATCAAAAAGGATAACGTATTTCAAACATCAAAAGAATGGACATAACAACCTTACCTATAGTTCTAGTACAATTAAATCAAATGGTAAAGTTATTACTATTAAACAGGTTTGGGTTCCAAAAGGAACCATATGTCCTAACTCTCAAGGACCCAAGCAAGCTTGGGTACCCAAAATGAAAATATGAGGATGTAGATGTAGGTGTGCCAAGATACCCATGAAACAAATAGAACTTTCATACAAATGGGTGTTCTAGACACACATCAAAAATGAAACTTAAAATATACTTAAAAAAAGTAATTAAAAAAATAATAATAATAATGAAATCAGTAACCCTTGCATCTCATCATTATTTTTGCTTTAGTATTTGATTAAAATATGAATTGCAAGTATTGATCAATTTTGTGATATAGAAAATACTTTTGGAAATATAATCAAATCACTTCATTTTATAGTATGCTTTACTCACTATTGGATAAGTTGCTAAATGATTAATCAATTTATTAAGAATAACTCTATGAATTCTCTATATGCTTGATTGAGAGTTTTTATCCATGGCATTATTGTTTATTGATCATAGATATGATAATGTGTACTTGGTATGCTTTGAACATATGCACTATGAATACCAAGATTAAAGAAACCATCTTTGGCATATAAAATCAACTCATGCTAGTATGTACTTAATCTCAAAAGACCTTGTCATTGGCTTACTTAGATTATCTTCTGAAAGGTCAAAAATTTGCTATGCATGTTAACTAAGAAAACAAACAAGAATCAATTTCTAAATCTAAAGATGTCGTTTCCATCACTAAGTTTTCAAAAGCTTACATTGGATTTGTTCTTGGCAAATAAAATTGAAGTATTTTCTGTATTTGCTAAATCTTGTAAAAGTGTTTCAAATGAAAAGGTTTCCAAACTGTGAAGATAAAGAGTATCATGGCACAGTGTTGAAAACCAAAATTCTGATAAAGTTTATACAGAAAATAATATTAAATTCAATTATTTCAGCTCCAAGGACACCATAAGGAAAATAGGATTAATAGAATTCTTGAAGAAATGAAAAAGACAATTGAGTATGATAGTCATCTACTTAAATAATTTTTTAAAAGCTATCATCACTGCTTGTCATACATATGACTTCTATTAGATCTATTTTTGATGAAAACTTCTTTTGATCTTCTGAAAAATAGAAAATGAACTATTGCATATCTCTCATATTTTTCAGTCGTACATACTATGCTTGATATGTTCTTATGAAAAATAATGCCAAATCTGATAAAGATATTTCTATCCTTGGATATCATTCATCAAGCAATGCATATAAAACATTCAATGAAAAGATTTGAGTTGTAGAAATATCAATTCATTTTATTCCTTATGAGACTAATGATTTATTATCAAGATACTAAAATTAAATTATATATGTATATGGTTAATCTTTTACATATAACAATCTGAAAACTTGTTAATAATTATAACCAAATTGAGTTTTTCAGAAATGCACTTAATGAAGAAAAATTGATGACTACTAAATGTTAGGAACCCGCCCATGCCGCTGATATTTCAAAAATTTTCAGATGGCAGCGGAATCGGCATGCACGGGTTCGACGTTCATCGCATGAACGTTGTTTCGAGACCTTTCGTAATTAGGTAAGAATTAAAACTTTTAAAACTATTAGGAAGATCAAATCTTCACCTTGCGCGGGTAGATGATCACCGCAAATCTGAATTCGTGGTTTTTGGAAGAGGGTTCGCTTGAAGCCGTTCAAACGTCCCGGCCTCTACGGGTATCCACACGAAGCAGGATCCGATCCAAGCTCTCTATCTCACCGGGGTGCTAGCTCCCTTGCAGAGATAGCTTTTGATGGCTGATCTCCTCTCTTTCAATCAACTCTTGATTGCACTTGAGAGGAGGAAGAAGAAGGATGAAGAAGAGGAAGAAGATCAAAGCCCTTTTGCAGCCTTCTTCTTTGTCTTGCGTTGGAAGAAGGAGGGAGGAGGAAGGGACCCGTCAAGCACCTTCTTTTCTTCTCCTTGCTGTCGGGCTGAAACAAGGGAGGGAGAGGGTGGCCACGGCACCAAGGGAAGAGAGGAATAACTCATCTAGGGCGCCGGCCCTAGCTCCTTTCTTATAGACATGAAGGGCTCCTACAATTTAGGAGCCCTTGACATCTTTCCAAGAGGGGGCGCCGGCCCCCTCTCTTCATGTCGCCCTAGCCAAGTGGAGAGGGGCTGATGCCCCTCTTACTTGATTAGCCTAATCCTCTTCCAAAGAGGATTAGGTCCCTCTTTCATGGTTTAATCTTAATCTAATTAGGATTGGCCAAATTGGGTTCAATCTATGCTAGTCCTAATCTAATTAGGACTTGAATGAACCATGACTCAATTGAACTCTTCAATCCTAATCCAATTAGGAGTCATGTTGATTTATTAGATTATTAATTAATTTAGACTTAAGGAATCCTAATCCAATTAGGATTTGTTTAATTTTAGTCCTAAATCCAATTAGGACTCTATTCGAATCCGAAGTCCTAATCCAATTAGGATTTCTAGGAATCCTACTCCAAGTAGGAATCCAATTTTAATTCAAAACTCCTAATCTCATTAGGATTGAGGAATCCTATTCCAAGTAGGAATGCCAGTCCTAATCCAATTAGAACTCTAGGTATCCTACCCGAAGTAGGATTCTTGTTTCAAGTCCAATTAATTAATTTCTTTTCCTTCTTCAACTTCTTATCAATCAAATTGATTTCTTGTGATTCCTAATCACGATTTCAACCATCGGATCGGTCAATACTTCTAGTGTGTGTGACCCCATAGGTTCTATTCTGACTGGTAGTGAGATATATTGTGATCTCTATCACTATATCATTGAAAACTCCTTTCAATGGGTTGGAACGATTCCAACTCAACTCATTAGGGTTTATCGATCATCAAGATGATCCCTATGAGTCCCACCATCCACCAGTGACACCTAGCAGCATGTAGTGGCTACCCAGCAGAATGGAATGATGAACCTCTAGGTGCAGTTAACATGTGATACAGTCCTACTATCGTGGATCCCTACAGGGACGGAGGTCATGGACAACTCGTCAAACCCCAATCGTCTGTCATATGTCAAGATTTATTCGACTTGAGTTCGATAGTGGAAAAACTCTTTTTCCACTTTATATTACTGCCCTGGCCAAGGTCTTAGAACTCAGTCTAACAAATCACATAGGATCACTCCTCTTCTATCAAGGTCGATAGATTCCTTATAGGTGCATACCCTACTCCTACAGTGAACCTACTGCAGCCAATCTACACTGCATGGACCCATATGGCTAGAGACCATGTATGTGTGCAGTCAAACTACAATAACCTCACTGTGAGTAGCCGAAGCACCGCAGGTCAAAGGACCAGTCACACTACTGCAACATCAAGCAAGTCACTGACGAGTGGATAGACATCCAAGTGACTTCTTATATTGGTCACGCTCAGTACCCTTGTTCTCTAACAAGCACCTGCACTATCACTTCAGTGTCCCTACACTGTGGACTCAAGTCTCGTCCATCCAGAAGGAGAGTGATCTGTGCACTGATCGGATCGATCACCGTCCTCGTGATGATCCTTTGATCAGGAGCATTTAGAAATTAATCACCAATGATACATGGCTCAAATTCTCAACTCTTGAGAATATGTATCATCATCTTATTAATTTCTTGGACGATTCATAGACACATAAACAATATGAATGAAAAAGATGCCTTTTATTTATTCAATAATAAATAGTCAAGTACAAAATTATGTCCCTAGAATCAACAATGTGTCAGCCAAATTGGCTTCTAGGGCATACATCTAACAATCTCCCACTTGCACACTAAAGCCAATTGGTCATATATCTTAGGCCCATCTTCTCAAGGTGGGCTTTAGTCTTTTGCTGACTCAGCTGCTTAGTGAACGGGTCTGCACGTTATCCGCGGAGTCTACTCTCTGCACCTCTACATATTTCTTCTCCACATAGTCGCGTATGAGGTGAAAGCGCCGCTCTATATGCTTAGACTTCTGATGAGACCTTGGCTCCTTAGCCAGGGCTATGGCGCCATTGTTATCGCAGTAGAGTGTTATGGCATCTGATGTCATCACATCCAGCTCTGCAATGAATTTCTTGAACCAGAAGCCTTCCTTAGCAGCTTCAGAGGCGGCGATGTATTCGGCTTCCATAGTCGAATCAGCAATGATCGGTTGTTTAGAACTCTTCCAATTCACCGCACCACCATTGCACAAGAACACATATCCAGATGTTGACTTCCTGTCATCGACATCAGTCCATGAGTCTGAATCTGTGTACCCTTCTACCTTTAACTCTGATGATCCTCCAAAAACCAAGAATAAATCTTTAGTTCTTCTCAAGTACTTAAGAATATTCTTCACAGCTGTCCAGTGTTCTTCACCTGGATTCGACTGATATCTGCTTGTGACACTCACAGCAAGAGCTATATCAGGTCGTGTACATAGCATGGCATACATGAGGCCTTCCTATTGCCGATGCATAAGGAATCTTGCTCATGCGTTGAATCTCCTCAGGTGTGTTGGGGCACATCTTCTTGGAGAGATGAATTCCATGCCTTAGGGGTAAAAGACCCCTCTTGGAGTTTTCCATGCTGAACCTCTTCAGCACCTCCTCTATGTACATTTTCTGTGACAGGCCAAGCATCCTTTTTAGATCTATCTCTATAGACCTTTATTCCCAAAATATAGGATGCTTCCCCAAGGTCTTTCATGGAGAAATTCTTTTGACAACCAGACCTTGACCGAGGTTAGCATGGAATATCATTCCCAATCAGGAGAATGTCATCTACGTACAGTACGAGAAAACGACAGCACTCCCACTAACCCTTTTATAAACACATGGTTCCTTCCTCATTTTTGATGAAATCAAACGTTTTGATTGCATCATCGAAACGAGTGTTCCAACTCCGAGAGGCTTGCTTTAGTCCATAGATGGACCTTTGCAGCTTGCAGACCTTGTGATCTCCATCACTGGAAGTGAAACCCAAAGGCTGTTTCATATAGATATCTTCATCAAGATATCCATTCAGGAAAGCAGTTTTCACATCCATCTGCCAGATTTCATAATCATGAAATGCTGCAATGGCAAGCAATGTTCGGATGGATTTTAGCATGGCTACAGGTGAAAAGGTCTCCTGATAGTCAATGCCTTCGCGCTGACTATACCCTTTCGCCACAAGCCTTGCCTTATAGGTCTCTACCTCTCCATTCGAACCTATCTTCCTTTTGTAGATCCATTTGCATCCAATAGGTACAATACCTTCTTGGTGGATCTACTAAGGTCCAGACTTGGTTGGAATGCATGGAGTCTATCTCTGACTTCATAGCTTCCAGCCATTTCTCGGAATCGATATCAGATATCGCCTCGTTGTAGGTTTTGGGATCCTGTATGTGATCCCTATCTCCCACTAGGAACATTTTCTCAGTATCCTCTTCAAGTATACCTAAGTATCTATCGGGAGGATGGGAGACTCTACTAGATCTACGAGGTGGTTGAGGGACATCGTGTACTGGCTCCTTATGAATAGGTTCTATAGGATCCATGACTCGTTGCTTTTCAGAGACTTTCTCTTCAAGCTCAATTTTCCTCCCACTGCCTCTATCAAGGATAAACTGATTTTCAAGAAGATGGCAATGAACGGCTTCACAAACACATTGTGATCATCTGAGACGTAAAATTGTATCCTAATGACTCTTTAGGATATCCTATAAAACGAGCACTTATGGTCCTAGCCTCTAACTTGTTCGCGCTGTAGTCGTTTGAACGTGGGCCGGACATCCCCAAATCTTGAGATGACCCAGACTTGGTTTCTTACCATGCCATATCTCATACGGTGTGGTAGGAACGGATTTAGAGGGAACTCTATTCAATAATATAAATCGCTGTGAGTAAGGCATCTCCCCAAAGGAACATAGGTAAATCAGTGAAGCTCATCATGGACCTGACCATATCCAATAGGGTCCGATTTCTCCTTTCTGACACCCCCGTTGAGTTGAGGTGTTCCCGGAGGTGTCCATTGTGAGACTATGCCGTTTTCTTTGAGATAGTCCCGGAATTCCCACTAAGGTATTCTCCTCCTCGATCTGATCGAAGAGCCTTAAGAGGTTTTCCAGTTTGTTTTTCTACTTATTCTTGAACTCTTTGAACTTTTCAAAGGATTCAGACTTGTGTCTCATAAGATACACATACCCATACCGTGAATAATCATCGGTAAAGGTAATGAAAGTAAGAATAACGTCCCCTGGCTAGCACATCGAATGGGCCACATACATCTGTATGTACTAGGGTAAGTATTTCAGTGGTCCTCTCCCCATGTCCTACAAAGGATAGTCCTGGCCATCTTTCCTTTGAAGACAGGACTCGCAAATGGATATGACTCGGAAGTCAATGAGCCTAAGAGCCCATCTTTATCCATTTTGTTCATTCTATCTTCTCCAATATGGCCAAGTCTGAGGTGCCACAAATATCTTTGGTTTATCTCATCTCTGGATCTTTTGATCCTTTGGCACTCACATCTTGCTCGGTAACATTTTACAGATACATCCATATGTAAATGATAGAGACTGTCAATCATAAAACCACGTGCTACTATTTTATTTCTCAAATAAATAGAACAGCAGTCTTTGTCAAATGTAAAAACATGACCTTCCTGTGCTAGACATGAAACAGAAATCAAAATTTCTGCTAGCAACAGGTACATAATAGCAGTCTCTAAGTATTAAACTAAATCCAGACGGTAGTCGCAGATGGTAGGTGCCCACAGCCACAGCAGCAACTTTTGCCCCGTTGCCAACCCGAAGGGTTACCGCACCTTCGCCAGCCTTCTACTTTCCTTTGACCCTGCATGGTAGTGCACAAATGAGCACTAGAACCAGAAATCTATAACCCAACTAGAAGTAGAAGAAACCGTTAGATTAGTTTCAATTATGAGCAAGTCTATACCTTCTGAAGGTGTGTCACCCTTTCTTGTTCTTTAGGCTCTCGAGGTATGAAGGACAGTTTCTCTTCTAGTGGCCTTCGACATTGCAGTGGAAACATTTTCCTTTGTCGTTAGCCTTTTTCTTTTGAACTTCCTTCTTTGGCTTCTTGTCTTTCTTCTGCTTCTTTGTAGGCTTCCTTTTCTTCCAAGTAAGACTTTCTCTTGGAACCAGAAGTCAACTCAGCAGCGAGGACATTGCCCTTGAAACCTTTCAAGGCTCCCTCAGCAGTTACCAACATGTTGATTAGTTCAGTCTTAGTGCATTCAATCTTATTCATGTGGTAGTTTACTATAAACTGACCAAATGAATCAGGAAGTGACTGCTAGGATCAAATCCACTTGCAATTCCTTGTGCATGTCCATACCGAGCTTCCTCAAGCTCCTCTAGGTCCTTGATCATGGTCAGACCGTGATCATGAACAGACTGCCCTTCCGCGCATCTTCGCTTTGAAAAGCCTCTTGGACACTTCAAAACGAGCTGTGCGACTCTGCTCACCATACAACTCTTGTAGGTGTGCCAGTATGTCCCTAGCAGTCTTTATATTTTCAATGCTGGCATTGGAGTTCATTAGACATAGATGCCATCATATAGCATTTTACTCTAATGTCATCGTCCAACCACTTTTTATGCATCTCACGCTGAACATCAGTGGGACGTGCTGGTAATGTGGGGATATCTGATCGAGTATATAACCTATCTTCTCACAGTCCCAAAAACTATTTTGAGATTTCTAAGCCAGTCCTTGTAATTGGTTCGGTCAGTCGGTTGGTCTCAGATACGGGTCAAAGGGTTTGAAGCGACATTGTATCTGCAGAGAGTAAAGATTCTAGTTAGACTTTTGTACTTGATCCTAATCTGTCCTAAGGTCTTTTAGAACAAATGTGATCCCACTATTTTCTCAGAATTCCTCACACTCCCCTGGTAGAAAACGGAAAATCCCACAGACTAGGGTTTTCTAGTGGGTACTGCAGGTCCCACCAATTTACATGCCACCTCACCTAACAGTTATTGGTGCCACATAGATGGATGAGTGTACAACTCTTGTACATGCTTCTCAAGCATGTTGCGTGCAACTTGGTCTCTAAGCATGAGACCTCACCTAACAGTTATTGGTCCCATTTCTTAGTTAAGTCAGACCCACTGTATAACCGTAGGAATAAAGTCATCATTGGGTCCTCACCTAACAGTTATTGGTGCCCAACCCCACCTTACCCTACAACATCTCATGTCTATAGAGAGGTCCAGCCCCCAATGCAACTTGACCACTGTATCCAGCCGAGACAAGTCAACTCAGAAAGGCCTTAGCAGCTCTACTACGTGGAAGACCTATTGACTTAATATTGGTTAATCAGGTCTTAGTGTTTGCAACTTGAGCCTTTCATAGAGGTATCGAACAATTGGCCAGGTAAACAGGTGGAGGCTCCCCTTACTCAGAGAGTAAGGTCCTAATAAGTAACCACCTTCATGCTTTCCTAGACACCAATTAGATCAATTAATCTAATATGACTTGCTCATGTCGGTTCACTCTCGACTTGATTGAGGAGGTTTTGATTTAGGTCTCAATTGGGTTTGCTACATCACATGTAGACCTATCTACCGACTCTCATTCACATCACATGCAAACGGCGCATTGCAGGCAGTTATAATCGCGGCAATAATTAAAGCTAAACTTTAACTAGGTGATGGATCATGGATTCTAATTAGGTCGTATTACAAGCACATGCACATCAATTGATCAAGTGGTCTTTAACCTTGAATTGGTTCCAAGCTCCTGATTCGATCCTTGAATCAACCCTTGATCCCATCGCCATCAACCGCTTGGATCACCTTTCATCTCATGCCTTTGCTTCAACTTGATCGTTGATGTACATCACATCACAGAAATACAACCAGATGTAAAATAAAAATAAAAATAATTTACATCTCCTTTTAGGAGGGCACGCAGGCCTCTCAAAACATCAAATAAGATGCATGCAAGCATCTGAAAATTACATGACATCGCAGATCACATCGCAGGTCATACATTTGATACCAAAGGGGTTTGAATCCTATGATCATTCACCGTATGCTACAATTATAATTTTCAGATCTGAAAACTAACTGATTATATCATGACAATAGGTCGCTGATCATGCTAATCATGATTCTAACTTTGTAATCCCATTAACAATGCATTAGAATCATCTTTTTATCACATAAAATCAGCATGTAAAAAAAAATCAGCACCCCTGAAAAATCTGCATGCAGAATTTTTTCAGCATGCATGATCATTTAATTTTCAGATCTAATATGCCTTTAGATATTTATTCCTTACCTTAATCTACGAAGCCTAGGCTCTGATACCACTGTTGGGAACCCGCCCATGCCGCTGATATTTCAAAAATTTTCAGATGGCAGCGGAATCGGCATGCACGTTCGTTCGTTCATGCATGAACGTTGTTTCGAGACCTTTCGTAATTAGGTAAGAATTAAAACTTTTAAAACTAATAGGAAGATCAAATCTTCACCTTGCGCGGGTAGATGATCACCGCGAATCTGAATTCGTGGTTTTGGAAGAGGGTTCGCTTGAAGCCGTTCAAACGTCCGGCCTCTACGGGTATCCACACGAAGCAGGATCCGATCCAAGCTTTCTCTTTCTCCCCGGGGTGCTAGCTCCCTTGCAGAGAAGCTTTTGATGGCTGATCTCTCTCTTTCAATCAACTCTTGAGTGCTTGAGAGGAGGAAGAAGAAGGATGAAGAAGAGAAGAAGATCAAGCCTTCTGCAGCCTTCTTCTTTTCTTGCGTTGGAAAAGAAGGAGGAGGAAGGGACCGCCAAGCACCTTCTTTTCTTCTCCTTGCTGCGGCTGAACAAGGGAGGGAGAGGGTGGCCACGGCACAAGGAGAGAGAATCAATCTAGGGCGCCGGCCTAGTCCTTCTTATAGATGAAGGGCTCCTACAATTTAGGAGCCCTGACACTTCCAAGAAGGGGGCGCCGGCCCTCTCTTCATGTCGCCCTAGCCAAGTGGAGAGGGGCTGATGCCCCTCTTACTTGGTTAACCTAATCCTCTTCCAAAGAGGATTAGGTGCCTCTCTCATGGTTTAATCCTAATCTAATTAGGATTAGCCAAATTGGGTTCAATCTATGCTAGTCCTAATCCAATTAGGACTTGAATGAACCATGACTCAATTGAACTCTTCAATCCTAATCCAATTAGGAGTCATGTTGATTCATTAGATTAATAATTAATTTAGACTTAAGGAATCCTAATCCAATTAGGATTTGTTTAATTTTAGTCCTAATCCAATTAGGACTCTATTTGAATCCGAAGTCCTAATCCAATTAGGATTTCTAGGAATCCTACTCCAAGTAGGAATCCAATTTTAATTCAAAACTCCTAATCTCATTAGGATTGAGGAATCCTATTCCAAGTAGGAATCCCAGTCCTAATCCAATTAACTCTAGGAATCCTACCCGAAGTAGGATTCTTGTTTCAAGTCCAATTAATTAATTCCTTTTCCTTCTTCAACTTCTTATCAATCAAATTGATTTCTTGTGATTCCTAATCACGATTTCAACCATCGGATCGGTCAATACTTCTAGTGTGTGTGACCCCATAGGTTCTATTCTGACTGGTAGTGAGATATATTGTGATCTCTATCACTATATCATTGAAAACTCCTTTCAATGGGTTGGAACGATTCCAACTCAACTCATTAGGGTTTATCGATCATCAAGATAATCCCTATGAGTCCCACCATCCACCAGTGACACCTAGCAGCATGTAGTGGCTACCCAGCAGAATGGAATGATGAACCTCTAGGTGCAGTTAACATGTGATACAGTCCTACTATCGTGGATCCCTACAGGACGGAGGTCATGGACAACTCGTCAAACCCCATCGTCTGTCATATGTCAAGATTTATTCGACTTGAGTTCGATAGTGGAAAACTCTTTTCCACTATATTACTGCCCTGGCCAAGGTCTTAGAACTCAGTCTAACAAATCACATAGGATCACTCCTCTTCTATCAAGGTCGATAGATTCCTTATAGGTGCATACCCTACTCCTACAGTGAACTTACTGCAGCCAATCTACACTGCATGGACCCATATGGCTAGAGACCATGTATGTGTGCAGTCAAACTACAATAACCTCACTGTGAGTAGCCGAAGCACCGCAGGTCAAAGGACCAGTCACACTACTGCAACATCAAGCAAGTCACTGACGAGTGGATAGACATCCAAGTGACTTCTTGTATTGGTCACGCTCAGTACCCTTGTTCTCTAACAAGCACCTGCACTATCACTTCAGTGTCCCTACACTGTGGACTCAAGTCTCGTCCATCCAGAAGGAAGTGATCTGTGCACTGATCGGATCGATCACCGTCCTCGTGATGATTTGATCAGGAGCATTTAGAAATTAATCACCAATGATACATGGCTCAAATTCTCAACTCTTGAGAATATGTATCATCATCTTATTAATTTCTTGGACGATTCATAGACACATAAACAATATGAATGAAAAAGATGCCTTTTATTTATTCAATAATAAATAGTCAAGTACAAAATTATGTCCCTAGAATCAACAATGTGTCAGCCAAATTGGCTTCTAGGGCATACATCTACACAGACCTCACACACCCACACTCAATATAGAGGGCACTATCATACCCAAACCAGAAATGGATTGGAATGAAAATGATAGGAGACTAGCACAGTTAAATGCAAAAGCTATAAATATACTTTATTGCTCTTTAGATGTAAATGAATTTAATAGAATATCCACTTGCACCACTGCCAAAGAAATTTGGGATAGACTTGAGGTCACACATGAAGGGACCAATCAAGTTAAGGAGTCAAAGATAAACATATTAGTACATAAGTATGAATTGTTTAAAATGGATTCTACCGAGTCCATAACTGATATGTTTACTCGTTTTACTGATATTATAAATGGGCTTAAAAGTTTAGAAAAATCTTATTCTAATTCTGATTTGGTGCGAAAAATTCTCAGGTCTCTACCAAGGAATTGGGAGGCCAAGGTAACCGCCATACAAGAAGCAAAGGACCTCAACACACTGCAGTTAGAGGAGCTTCTAGGATCACTCATGACCCATGAGTTGACCATGAGGCAAAATTCAGAAGATGAGGTCAAGAGAAGAAAGCCCATTGTCCTAAAGACTACCACCCCTAGACAACAAACTGAATCGGAAGATTCAGATGATGATGAAGATATTGATGAAGAAGGGATGGCAGTGCTTGGGAGAAGATTCAGAAAATTCATGAGAGGTAAGAATAGATTCCATAAAAAGAAGCCCTTCCCTAAAGGTAACTCAAGTAAAGAAAAGGGTAAGGACAAGGAAAAAGAGAAAGAGACTCCCATTTGCTATGAGTGTAACAAACCCGGGCATTATAAGATAGATTGCCCAGATTTGAAGTGGATGGCTAGAAAGTTGAAAAAGAAGAATTTTATGGCCGATTGGAGTGAAAGTGAGGAATCAAGTTCGGAGGATGAAGATCATCAAGACACGGCCCAAATATGTCATATGGCCAATGACGATGAGGTAGATTCTGAACTTGACTGTGATTTTACTGTTGATGAATTACATGATGCATTTTTAGAACTCATGGAAGAACATAAGAAAGTAATTAATAAAAATAAAGCTCTAAAAGAAGAAAATCAATCTCTCATTAAAGATAAGATAAAACTGTCTCATAACTATGAAACATTAAGTAGGAAACTTGAAAATGAAACCAAGAACCTAATTGCTGAAAATATTAAGTTAAAAGAAGATGGTGAAAAATATAAATCCTTAGTAGATAAATTTACTCTTAGTTCTACCAAATTAAATATGATTCTTGATAGTCAAAGAGCTGTATATGATAAGGCTGGTTTAGGTTATAGAACAAATAGGAAACAAAAATTCTTAAAGAATATCTTTGTAAAAGCTAAAAATGAAAATGTTACTTGTTATTGTTGCAATAAGATAGGACATAGAGCATATGAATGTAGCTTTAGAAAGTCTAGTCAAAACAAATCAAGTAATAATCAAAAGATTAAATTCAAGAAAGTTTGGGTTCCAAAAGGAACATGGAGTACTAACCCTAAAGGACCCAACTTAGTTTGGGTACCTAAAGTTTCTTCTTGATCTTGATTGCAGGTGTGTCTTGCAGCTGATAAAATGGAAAAACGATGGTATCTAGATAGCGGCTGTTCAAGACACATGACCGGTGACGAAGATCAATTTGTCACCTTGGAACCAAAGAAAGGTGGAGTAGTAACCTATGGAGACAATGGTAAAGGGTATATCATTGGAAAGGGTTAAATTTTCATTGCTCCATCTGTTTTTATAGAAAATATCTTATTAGTTAAAGGTTTGAAACATAATCTTCTTAGCATAAGTCAATTTTGTGATAAAGGATTTAAAGTTACATTTGAAGCATCTGTATGTATAATCACAAATCCTAAAGACAATAGTATTGTACTTGTAGGACAAAGGCAAAGAAATATTTATTTAGTAGATCTTCATGAGTTAGGCAAGAAGAATGGTTTATGCTTAATTACTAATGAAGATAAGAAGAATGAAACTAGTTGGCTTTGGCATCGAAGACTAGGACATGCTAGTATGGAATTAATATCAAAACTAGTTAAGAAGGAATTAATAAAGGATGTGCCAAAATTGATTTTTGAAAAGGATAAAATATGTGGACCATGTTCATTAGGAAAACAAACTAGATCATCTTTCAAATCGAAAAATGTAGTATCAACAACTAGACCATTTGAACTCATACATATGGATTTATTTGGACCTACTAGAACTACAAGTCTAGGAGGAAAGAAATATGGACTAGTCATTGTTGATGATTTTCAAGGTATACATGGGTTTCATTTTTGGCACATAAGAATGAAGCATTTTCAGAATTTTTGAAACTATATAATAAATCTTAAATGAAAAGAAACTCACCTTAGTAGCCATTCGAAGTGATCATGGTACTGAATTTGAAAATCAACACTTTGAGGAATTTTGCACTAAAAATGGAATATCACATCAATTTTCAGCACCTAGAACGCCTCAACAAAATGGGGTTGTTGAAAGGAAAAATAGGACATTGGCAGAAATGGCACGCACAATGTTGTGCGAGTCAAATCTTCCAAAGTACTTTTGGGCTGAAGCTATAAACACCTCTTGCCATATTCTAAATCGAGTTTTAATACGACCTATAACTAAGAAAACTCCTTATGAACTTTGGAAGAATAAGAAACCAACTGCAAAATATTTTAAAGTGTTTGGATATAGATGTTTTATCTTAAATAATGGCAAGGAGGACTTAAGTAAATTTGATGCCAAGTCAGATGAAGGTATCTTCTTAGGATACTCCACATCTAGCAAGGCATACAGAGTATTCAACAAAAGAACCTTAGTAGTGGAAGAGTCAGTCAATATCATATTTGATGAGTCTGATAGTGAGTCTGCTAGGAAAGAAAATTCTATTGATGATGATACAGGAATTATCGACTTTGAAAAGTTGAAAATTGATGACGTGCCAAATCAAGATAAGGGAGATGATTGCGTGCCACCACAACCCCAAGACGTGCCAAAAGAATGGAGGTATGCACATGGACATCCTAAAGACTTAATTATTGGTGATCCATCTCAAGGGGTAAGAACTCGATCTTCTCTTAGAAATTTAAATGATTATCTTGCTTTCGTTTCACAATTAGAACCTAAGACTTATGAAGAGGCTGAAAAAGATACTAACTGGATAAATGCCATGCAAGAGGAATTAAATCAATTCAAAAGAAGTAATGTATGGACATTAACTGAAAGACCAAAGCATTATTCAGTAATTGGAACAAAATGGGTATTTAGAAATAAATTAGATGAAAATGGAGTAGTTATAAGAAATAAGGCCAGACTCGTAGCTAAGGGATACAATCAAGAAGAAGGAATAGATTATGATGAGACATTTGCTCCTGTAGCTAGATTAGAAGCTATTAGATTACTTCTAGCATTTGCATGTTTTATGGATTTTAAATTATATCAAATGGATGTGAAGAGTGCATTCTTAAATGGTATTATTGAGGAGGAAGTATATGTAGAACAACCTCCAGGATTTGAAAATCATGAATTGCCAAATCATGTGTTTAAATTACATAAGGCATTATATGGATTAAAGCAAGCACCTAGGGCCTGGTATGATCGACTAAGTAAATTTCTGATTGATAATGATTTTTGTAGAGGAAATGTAGATAAAACTCTATTTCTCAAAAGAAAGGACAAAAATCTATTAGTGGTACAAATATATGTAGATGACATAATCTTTGGTGCCACTAACGATACTCTGTGCAAAGAATTTGCTGATTTAATGCATGGAGAATTTGAGATGAGTTTGATGGGAGAACTAAGCTTCTTTTTAGGATTACAAATCAAACAAACCAAAGAAGGCATTTTCATTCATCAAACTAAGTATACAAAGGAAATACTGAAGAAGTTTGGGAATGAAAATCATAAGGGAATTGGCACTCCAATGAATCCTACTAGTAAGTTAGACAAAGATGAAAAAGGGAAGAGTGTTGATATTAAGCTCTATAGAGGACTAATTGGATCCTTGCTCTATCTTACTGCTAGTAGACCCGACATTGTATTTAGTGTAGGGATATGTGCTAGATACCAATCGGATCCTAAGGAGTCACATTTAAGTGCTGTTAAGAGAATCCTTAGATATTTAAGAGGAACTACCACCATTGGATTATGGTACTCGAGAGACTCCTGTCTAGATTTGCTTGCATACTCAGATGCAGATTTTGCCGGATGCAAATTAGATAGAAAGAGCACAAGTGGCACATGTCAATTCTTAGGAAATAACTTAGTATCATGGTTTAGTAAAAAGCAGAACTCAGTGGCACTGTCCACAGCTGAAGCTGAATACATAGCTGCTGGTAGTTGTTGTGCTCAAGTATTATGGCTCAAGCAACAACTAGAGGACTATGGAGTTAAACTAGATAATATTCCTATTAAGTGTGATAATACCAATGCTATTAATCTTACTAAAAATCCAGTTCAGCACTCTAAAGCCAAACACATAGAAATAAGGTACCATTTTATTAGGGATCATGTGCAAAATGGAAATGTATGTATTGAGCATATATGCACGGAAAAACAATTAGCCGACATATTTACAAAACCATTGAGTGAAGATAGATTCTGCATGCTAAGGAGGGAATTAGGCATATGTGATCCTTTTATTGAATAAATATAAAAAGGGAGCTAGTAGTCTCATGATACATTCCTCTAACTTCAAAAATCCCATGAAACATGAGTCAAATTTGTTGTCTATAGATTTCTTACTCATATATCAATGTCCCATAAAGAGTTTATAAGGATTGAAAGTAAGGAAAACTTTTTAGAAGCAACAAGGAAGAGAAAACAAAATTTCTGCACTTGGGTCGACCCAACCCAGAACATGGGTCGACCCAACGTTGAGTCGACCCAAGAAAATCCTTGAGTCGACCCAACGTCGGGGCCCCACTGTTAAAAGGGGGCCCGAGAGCACATCTAGGGCACTGTTTGCCCTTTGTCTTCTTCCGAAAAGCCTAGTCCCCACTCTCCAATCTCCACTAAACTCCTCCAAACAGTAGATTTCCTCAAAATCTTGGAGAAATGGGACCCAAACGAGTCGTAGCCAAGAGATCCGGAAGAGTGACCCGGGTCCAACGAGAGGAAAGGCACCCTACCGAGCCTTCTCCCGTGTCTCCACGACGTGAGGCACGTGCGGAGGTCCCTCCTCCTCCTTCCCCCTCAGTGATTCTTGCAAGATTTGCGGGGAGGCCGGTTACTACGGGGAGAAGGATCCATTCCGAGTTTTTCAATCAAGAAGGGTTTCGGATTTGGGAATGGATCCAAAGGCAAGGTTGGGAGTATCTTTGCTCCCTAGATGTGGTCATCTACCCCGGGTTGGTACAAGAGTTTTATGCCTTCCTCAAGACTGGTATGGGAGGGCTTGTGTCGGAAGTTCGAGGGCTTCGGATCCGTGTATCCGAGGAGAGCTTGAGTGAGCTACTACACCTACCCGGCATAGGAGCCACTCCGGAGAGGCCAGAAGACAAAATGAGAGCTCTACAATTGATCATGGAAAACGAGAACTTCGATTTTTCTCAGAAGGTAATAGCTAGTTCTCTTTCCGCTGAGATGAGGTTATTGCTCAATATGATAAATAGGATTTTATTTCCGAAGACCGGGAGATTTGATCTCATCTCAGAGCGAGATCTAGCAGTTATGGAGTGTATGATTCGGGGGACTCCTCTAAATCTTCCGGCTATGATAGTGAGGCAGATGAGGAAGGTGATGTGCAGCAATAGGGTATCACTACCTTATGGTATGATACTTACATTGGTCTTCCGTCAGCATGGTTTACCTCTCGAGGAGGAGGCATCCAAGAGTCTGCATCACACGGACACGTACACTGCACGGACACTCATACGCATGGGATATGCGAAAGTGAACGGGCAGTGGATTCACACCGGTGCAGGCATTCAGGGTGAGGCACCAGAGGGAGAGGCACCAGAGGATGAGGATGAGGAGCCTATGGATCATCCTACTGCACCCTCAGAGGCTGGACCATCGTCATCCGCTCCTCCGACAGATACGGATGACTTCTGGAGCAGGATGACAGAGCTCATGTCAGCTCAGGCGAGGACTATTACTGACGGGCTCACGAGCCGATTGGACGCCCGGTTGGATGTCATGTCTGCTGATATCAGTGATCTGAGGCAGCAGATTGGAGCACTCCGGAGAGAGAGAGAGACACATGGACCATCTGTGCCACAGGCTGCTGAGTCAGAGATATCGGCACAGAGTCATCCAGCTCGTCGTGCTCCACGCCAGACCCAGTCTCACCAGGCTCGACCTCCCCTCGCCACGTATGCTAGGAGGATGAGGACTAGATCCCAGCCATTAGATTCCCCCTAGGCTGATCTTAGCATCTATGTTTAGAGCCTAGGCTAAATATCTAGTTCTCATATGTATTTTGCTTTTATGATATGTATCTTTAAATCTTGATTAAGGAACATTGTATCTGCTTTTGTTTTTGACATTCATGTATGAAAATGTTCCTATTTTGATCAATGAAATTCGAAGTTTGTTATTTATTGCATTCTTCCCCATATATAGATATTTTTTTGATGATAACAAAAAGGGGGAGAAGAAAAGAAAGAGTATATCAATTTAAGAAAAGAAAGAGTATTTTATTTGAGAAGTAAAGAAAGAGTATTAATTTTGGGAGAAGTAAAGATATGTATAACAAAAAGGGGAGAAGTAAAGATAGTGTTTAGAGTATGTAAAGAAATTGAATAAAGAAAGAGTATTAATTTTGGGAGAAAAAGTGAATAAAGAAGTTATGTAAAGAAAAGAGAAATGAATGGGCAAACAAATTGAAAATCATATAAGAAAGTTTATACATCTAAGGGGGAGCAATTTGTAACAATGAAATCGATCAAATCAAAAATTTATATCACAATTCAGAATTTGTCACATATAAATTCAGAATTTGGCACGCACCTCTTGCACCCCGATACATAACCTGAAACTCATATTTTATCTCAAATTTTTGAAGTTTCATTGCTAATGAATTATAAATGAAAGGGGGAGCCATTCAAAAAGTCAAATTGGCAACTTTTGAATGATATAGGGGGAGATTTCACAAGTATACATGAAAAGCTGAAATTCAGCAATTTAATCCCTTTTATAAACTGATTTTAAAGACAAATATCAATAGGCTTATACTCTTTATTTTGTAATCATCAAAAAGGGGGAGATTGAGGATGATAGTGTTATTTTGATGATTAACAAGCAATTATCTAGAGCATGCTATAAGTTAAATTGATACTTCATTTATAAGTTCATTACTCTCAGTATATTTGTTTAATTGAAAATGGATAAATGGCCTTGTTCATTTGGATGAATCTAACCTTGAGAATGCAGCAAAGTGTGGTTTGAGTCGACCCATAGGTTGATTGGGTCGACCCCGGCACATCAAGAAGTCATCTGGCACACTCCTGCATAAATGGCACAAATGAACAGTGAGTTGGGTCGACCCAAGGTAAGCATGAGTCGACCCAACCTCCAAAGAACCTCAAAACACAACAGAAGAATGCTCTCTGGATTTACTGAGAGGGTCGACCCACACAGTGGTTGAGTCGACCCAAGCTTGAGCCGACCCAAACCCTGAGAGGGTCGACCCAAAGGCAAGACAGAAAGACAGACAGAAAATGGTTCTCTGGAATTACTGAGAGGGTCGACCCAAGAAGAAGTTGAGTCGACCCAAGTGAACTTTGAGTCGACCCAAAGAATGGTTGGGTCGACCCATGGGAAGGAAGGCTGAAATTGAGGTTTCTGTAGTTTCTGAGAGGGTCGACCCAAGGAATGTTTGAGTCGACCCAAGGCAAAGTTGGGTCGACCCAAGGACAGGTTGAGCCGACCCAAACACGGGCTGAACAGTAACGGCTAGTTCTGCAGATGTACTTTTTGTCCTTCCCAAGGTGAGTAACGGCTAGTTTTTCAAATCTGACCATTGGGGCTTGTCCAAGGAAGGTTGAAAACTATTTAAAGGGGCACTATTCATCAGAGGAAACAACTTTTGAGTGGGATATCAAAGAATACACAAGAAAACAAAAGAGCCCTAATCTCCTTCATCAAGAGCTTCATTCAAGAATCAAAGAAAGGGATTGAGCAGATTCAAAGAGGCATCAAGAGTTCCATCCCCCCTTGAAGAGTGAAGCATCCTTGACAAAGAAGAGCAAAGCCACTTCAAATCGATAAATACTTTCTAACTCTTCTTTGTAGTTCATATTGCTTTATATGCTCATTTAGGAGTTTGAATCTTTTCTTTTCATTTGTTAAACACTTTGTAAAGGTTCGTTGGTAAGCCCGCAAAACCAACAAAGGTGTTGCCCAGATAGACAACCCAAGAGGGGGGGGGGTGAATTGGGTTTTTAAAATAACTTAGATAATTAAAACTTTATGGATGATTAATTAAAAAACTATTTCAAGTTATATAATTAATGCTAAGTGTTGTGAGTGATATGAGAGGAAGAAGAGGAGAGACAATCCAACACAAACACAGAGTTTTATAGTGGTTCGGAGCTAACCCTTGCTCCTACGTCCACTCCCCAAGTCGCACTTGGGAATTCACTATAACCCCCTTGGATTACAGCCGGTTGTTTTCCAAGCTCACAACCAAACTTGTTGTTTTACGAGCTCACAACGAACTCGGTCGGTTTTTCCAGGCTCACCGACTAGAACCGCCCCGATTGTTTTCCCGGGATCACAATCGAACCCTTACACACGTTGGTTTTAACTTGGCTCACCAACCAACCTTAATCCCCTTGATTCAATCCCCCGATTGAACCAAGTAAATACAAGTTGTAGAAAGAAAACAGAAAATAAGCTTCTCAAAAAGCAGATGAAAATAATATGAACAATAAATGAAGTTAAGAAGCCTCAAACGCTTTTAGGTTGAAGGAGAGGGATGGCTTCTTAAACTTCTGGTCTCCTCTTGAAAGAGTAGTCGACTTGAAAGCAGGAGGAGGAAGCTTTAATTGCTGGGAAGATGTAGTTGGTTGCAGTAAATGCAGATCTTCCTCTTTTTCGTTGATGAGCACGTTGCAGAGCTTGAATGCTTGATTCGTTGGAGTGGAATGGCTGTTCTCTGCCTTGCTACAGTCCTCTGTGGCTATTTAAGCCAACCCCCACGGAAACTAGCCGTTAGACTGCTTTTTCTGCCCGTTCTGCACACTCTGCGCAGCCTGACAATATGACCGTTGGTGGGTTGGAGTCGACTCGCGCGATCAGGAGTCGACTCAAGCTTTTCCAGAGTCGACTCGGCAACTGTTCCAAATTTGAATTAAAGTTGCCTTTACGACTGGGAGTCGACTCGTCTTGACCCGGAGTCGACTCGCCAACTTTTGGAGCTGACTTGGCAATTTTGGAGTCGGCTCATCCACTGAAGTCCGTGGATCCAATTTTGAATTTTGTCCACTCGAGTCGACTCGACTGTCCTGGGAGTCGACTCGAATCTCAGAGCCCGAACTCCCGATCCTCTGTCTTTTGGCTCGTCCAGTCTTGGAGTCGACTCGAACTTCCTTGGAGTCGACTCGGCTCTCAGTTTCCGAAAGTTGGTCTTCTGCCTTTTGACGTGAAGCTGTCTTGGAGTCGACTCGAGCTGTCTGGGAGTCGACTCGAATCTCAGAGGCAGTAACTTGGTTTTCTGTCTGTCTTGGGGTCGCGGTGTCTTGGAGTCGACTCGCGTATTGCGGGAGTCGACTCGAATCTCAGAGTCCATAAAATGCTCTCTGACTTTTTCTTTGTGTACCGCTGAGAGTCGACTCATGCTGATAAGAGCACACTTCGGACCGTCCTGAAAACAAGTAGAGAATGAGGAACTTGACCCTAACCGCGACCTGCCGGTAGAACCAAAGTTATCAAAAGAAGCGTGACCCTAACCGCGACCTGCCGGTAGAACCAACACTATCAAGTTCTAATCCAAGAACAAAGGTGAAGCTCTCACATAAGAGAAACTCTCAAATTTCATTCATGCGTTCTCCCCCTCTCAAGTACAATCAGGTGCTATTTTAAGGCTGAAATGGCTTCAAAGAGAAGCAACTCCTAGGAAATTACATAGCACTACTTATCATGCATTTTCCAAGGCTGCATTTATCAAGGCTTGGAAAAGATGCATGTTACACCTACTCCTAGAAAAGTAACCAGAACTTAGGAAAAAGATCCCAAAGTAATTATAGTGACTTTGGGAACTACAAGAAAGTCTGAATGTGACTTGGGGAATACAAAACATCATCTAAAATATCACCCCAAAAGTATACACGAAAATCCAAATATAATAGGAAAGTTGGCCTTCCCATGAATGCTTCTTGTCATGTGATTTGGACTTTCGAAAGTGTTGTCTTCAGGTTGGACTCAAAGCATCTTCACCCAATTGTATGAAAGTGACCCAATTAGGTGCAGCCTCTATCTCACGTTGGTCTTCTTTTTCTTTGATTTTTATGATCAGGCTATCCAAAGCTTGTTTCATCCTCTTAGTCTTGGCCCTAGTCATAGGACCTTCAATTCCATGCAAAGGATCTTTAGATGGGCTGGTTGCGTCTCTATCATTGGTTGCGTCTCTATCACATGCTTTCTTTGGAGTCGACTCACGTTCCACTGGAGTCGACTCGAATCTCAGACCCGAAAACTGCTCTCTGACTTTTTCTGTGTGTTCCTCTTGGAGTCGACTCTTACTTCCTTGGAGTCGACTCGGTGAACATCGGAGTCGACTCGTACTGATCTGGAGTCGACTCGAGCTCGTGCCAGTGAACTTGATACGCTTGGAGTCGACTCGTGATACTCGGAGTCGACTCGAGTCTCAGACATTGGTTCAAACAGACTCCTTAACTTATCCAAAGATTATGAACCAAGTCTTGGGACACTTAGACAGGATTTTCACTGAAACACTCAATTGAATCATTAGTAATCAAAAGATATACTCAAATGCTTTGAGCTCATCAAAATCAAATGGGGTTTTAATCAATCACTCCACAATCTCCCCTTTTTGATGATGACAAAACATTGAGTATATGTAAAGTGAATTGCACAATGATCAATGAAATAAAATCCATAAATGAATTCAAATGTCTGGTAATTCAATTTATCCAAGCTTGAAAGGAGTGAAATAATAAATTTCGGAGTTAAAGCTCCCCCTTTCATTTGGAATTATATAAGCCTTCATATTATGCAGTCAATTGTTTGGCTTATATGTCATTAATGATTTAGCTTGATTAAAATTCAGATTCTCCCCTCAACATATGCATTCAACTATGTTTTGATTCTCTGAATTTCCTTTTAATGCTTTGAAGTATTTGAGCTGAAATTTTGGTTTTTAGAGGGAAAATCTGTCAATTTGTTCTTGAGTAGGATTCAGCTAATCTCCGAATATCCCTTGAATAGATTCTGGAGATTACTCCATTAGGAGCCCCAAAAGAGAGATAATGAGCCTCGAGGTACCGAATCCACTTAGAACAAATTTGTGTGTGTTTTTAAGAGTTTATCTTTTTATTGATTTCTTTTACATATTTTATCCATATTTCTCCCCTTTTACATATTTTATACATATTTCTCTCCCATTTTGTCATCATATCAAAAAAAGGAGGTAATCACACACAATCAATGGCACAACCAATCATCAAATGGCACATAATTGAAGATAAGATGTCTACTCATTGTATTGATATGAATGTAAGTACATTTGAGCATACAATACGTAAAGTAAAACAAGACAAAACACAAAAAGAAACATCTATGGCCTCCTCGAGGATGAGGCTCCCCCTCTCGAGGATGCATCTCCTCCTCTGGAGGATGTGGCTCCTCCTCTCGAGGATGTGGCTCCTCCTCTCGAGGATGGTGCTCCTCCTCTCAATCGGCTCTGCTCCATGAGAAGGGTGACTGCATCTGTAACATGGCCAAGCTGCGTGATAATAGACGTAGTGGCTCTGCTATGTGTAGTGGAGAGCTCAGTCACCGACGTCTGAAGCGCAGTCACCGACGTCTGAAGTGTGTCCAACTTGTCGATGAGCACATTCGACAAGCGCTCCGCCCCCTGGGTGGTGGTGCTCATGTCCTTTCGGATGTCATCGCGCATCTTCCGAGTGATGCCCGTGACTTCACTCATACTGGAGGACTGACCCTGGACCAAACTCCGGACATTGTAGATCTCTTCTCGTACATGAGCCGTCATGTCAGTCATGGCTGTCAAGGAAGGGACCAACTAAGAAGATACGGGTGCAGGAGTGGGAGCAGGCACCGCACCTCGGAGCTCCCGGAGCAGCTCATCCCTCGGATCTCGGACGATCTCCTGCCGCAGCTCCCGGAGCTGCTCAGGATCAATCCGGACCTCCATAGATGGTGGAGCCGAGGAGGAAGGTCCGGCGGAGGTGGTAGGAGCAGGAGGAGTGGATGGAAGGTCTGGATAGTCTGAATTGGGCTCAGGACTGGGTGAAGGTCTGGTGGTCTGAGTGGTGAGGGTAGACTTCCTAACCCATACCCCCTCTCTCTTCCGAAACCCCATCCTGTGTAGGGTCCCCGCACGCGTGCGATCAGTCCATCGCAACGCACGAGAGGGTTCCCCCTCTGGAATGGGAATCTCGTACTCCCTAAAGAGAAGAGTGAATATCATGCCGTATGGGAGGGTGAGCCTAGGTCTATCTAGGGGCTCACACATATACCTATAGATGAGTTTGGGGAAGTTGATCGGGGTGTCCTTAAGGATATAAAACATAAGAGCTAGGTCTCTCTCATTTACAAAATCAAATCTCCCTGTCTTAGGGAAGATGGACCTAGACAGAATACTCAAAAGGATTCTCACTTCAATCGGAAGTGAGCTAGCAGATACCTCGTCTAGGGGGATTGAGGTGGATGCCCTAGAACGGCCGTAAGGGCCTCAACCCTATCCTCAGGGTGTGCGGGAGCCACCCCTGCTAATGGAAGGTGGAGGATGTGGGCAATAAGATCCTCCGTGACACGCAAAGGGACACAGGCTACTGTGCCCTCGATACCTCCATCTCCCAGATGGACGGTACCATAGAACTCTCTAATAAGGCCCGGGTAAGTGGGGAGGTCCAGTGTAAGAAGTACTCTAGGCCCTGGGCCCTAAGTCTATCACCTATGGTGAACCCTTCCCGGGAGAGGAAGTCGAAATCGACATACCTCCCGGTGGAGATGACCTTCCCGGCCAATGGCCTCGCGGGAACCGCCCTAGGCGGGGAATGAGCCGGAGGTGGTTGCCTCGCGGGATCGTGCCGCGCCTTGGAGCGCCGCTCGGGACCGGCCTCGGGTCGGGACCTCTTCCTAACTACGGTCTTACGCGGCATTTTGACCTAAACTGAGAGGAAAAACCTAGAGGACAGTGAAGGACCGACGGAAAAGACTCGGAACCGACCGGGAATGACCTAGGAAGGGAGGAGAACTCAATGTCCGGCGAAGAATCGACGGAAAAATGGCTTGGAGACGATCGGGGACGACCTAGGAGTCGGCTCTAGGGTTTTTGAACAGTGGTGGCTTGAAAGAAAAGTGTTTTCGAAACGACAAACCTAGGGTTAAAAAGTCGGATCCCGACTGCGAGTCGACTCCCCTGAGTCGCGAGTCGACTCGACCTCGAGTCGACTCCAGAATATGCGCGAGTCGACTCTCCTTATGCGTCTGTGGACCTCGAGTCGACTCCCGACAGTATGCGAGTCGACTCCCCCTCTGCTGCCATCTTTGCGAGTCGACTCCCGCCAATGCGCGAGTCGACTCCCCTTAGGAGCCGGCTCTGAAACTTACTCGAGTCGTCTCTAACTTTGGCACGCACCTAAAAATCATGCTATAATCGTGCCAAATGAGGAAGATCACCTAATTAAGATCTGATTTGATGATCATTGAAAAGGAACTCTATTTTAACCACATTGTAATCATAAAATCAATGAATCTATTGGAAACTACCACTAGGATGGATCAATCACTCCTAATCCCTCCTAAGTACACTAAACCTCTCTTCACTTAGGGGTTTTGTAAAAATATCTGCTAATTGATTATCAGTACAAACAAATTGGAGTGTCACATCACCATTCAATACATGATCTCTTATGAAGTGATGTCTTATCTCAATGTGTTTAGTTCTTGAGTGTTGAATTGGATTTTTAGTTAGATTAATGGCACTTGTGTTATCACAATTAATGGGGATTTTATCTTGTTTAATGCCATAATCTTCTAATTGTTGTTTAATCCACAAGATTTGAGCACAACAACTCCCGGCTGCAACATATTCAGCTTCTGCAGTGGATAATGCAACCGAGTTTTGTTTCTTGCTAAACCATGAGATAAGGTTTTCTCCTAGAAATTGACACGACCCGCTGGTACTTTTTCTATCAAGCTTACATCCAGCGAAGTCTGAATCTGTGTACCCTATTAAGTTTAGGCTAGATTCTTTGGAGTACCATAGCCCTATGTTCTTAGTTCCTATTAAGTATTTAAAAATTCTCTTAACTGCAGCTAGGTGTGATTCTTTAGGATTAGCCTGATATCTAGCACACATGCACACACTAAAACAAATATCAGGTCTACTTGCAGTAAGATACAGTAAGGATCCTATCATACCTCTATAAAGTTTTTGATCTACAGATTTACCTGATTCATCTTGATCTAATTTGCATGATGAGCTCATGGGGGTGCTGATTGACTTGTTTCCCTCCATATCAAACTTCTTGAGCATCTCCTTGATATATTTTGCTTGATTGATGAAGATGCCTCCTTCAGATTGTTTGATTTGAAGCCCTAGGAAGTAGTTCAGCTCTCCCATCATGCTCATCTCAAACTCACTCTACATCAAATCAGCAAACTCTTCGCAGAGGCGATGTTGTTAGTAGCACCGAAAAATGATATCATCAACATAAATCTGTACTAATAACATATCCTTATTTTGCTTTTTTCAGAAATAGTGTTGTATCTACATTTCCCCTAGAGAATTCATGTTCTAATAGGAATTTGCTAAGCCTCTCATACCATGCTCTAGGTGCTTGTATTTAAACCATAAAGTGCTTTATTTAGTTATATACATGATTGGGGTATTGATGATTTTCAAAACCAGGAGGTTGTTCTACATATACTCCTCATTAATATACCCATTTAAAAAAAAGCACTTTTTACATCCATTTGATATAGTTTGAAGTCCTTAGAGCATGCATATGCTAATAATAATAATCTAATAGCCTCAAGTCTAGCTACGGGAGCAAAGGTTCTCATCAAAATCTATGCCTTCTTCTTGATTATAACCCTTTGCTACTAGTCTACCTTATTCTTTATAACAATTCCATTTTCATCTAGTTATTATTTATATATCATCCATGGTACCTATAATTGGATATTCAGAAAGGTCTCTACTACTAGATTCCACACTTTTGTTTCTAGTAAATTGGTTTAGTTCTTCTGCATTGCATTTATCCAATTTACATCATTTTTCGGCTTTCTTCTATATGTTTGGGCTCAAAGTGTGAAAACAAAAGCTAAGATGGTTATTCAAATTCCTAAGGGATGCTCTAGTCCTAACGGTTTGAGTATGGATTCATCATAGAATTAGTTCCTTAGGATGCCCATGAGCAATACCTCCAAGCTTTAGTTAGCCCATGATCCACAATGGCCTCTTGGCTTGATGATTCTCCTGTCAATCAACTTTTGATTATTATCTTGTATATCCATCTCAATCTATCTTTTCTTCAAGTAATGTTCAACATCATCATCAAAATAACCTTCTTAACTAGACGAGAGATGTCACTAGATCATCAAAAAAACAACATGTATAGATTCTTCTATAACTAAGGTTCTTTTATTAAAGATTCTATTAGGCTTTACTAGTTGTAGAATAACCTAAGAATATTCCTTCATCAGATTTAGGGTCAAATTCCCTAGATTATCTTTCCCATTATTATGCACAAAACACCTACATCCAAAAAATATGAAATATAATTAACCTTTGGTTTTCTGTTTTTCCACAGTTCATAAGGTGTTTTCTTTATAATGGGTCTCAATAGAACTCTATTTAGTATGTGACAAGAGGGTATTAATGGCTTCTCCCAAAAGTACTTAGGGAGGTTACTTTCACATAACATAGTTCTAGCTCTATTCCTCTAGTGTTCTATTCTATCCTTTCCACCACTCCATTTTGTTGTGGTTCATAGGTGCTGAGAAATTACTGGGTTCATCCCCTTCTTACTACAAAATTCATTAAATGACTGATTTTGCGAATTCGGGTACCATGGTCACTTCTAATGGCTAATGACTGAAGACTCTCTAGCATTTGTTACTTTCCTTATGGAACTTCTTAAACGTAGAAAATGCTTGATCCTTATGTGCTAGGAACATGACCACTGTGTACCTAGAGTAATCATCTACTATAACTAGACCATATTTATTTCCACCTAGGGCTTGTTTTCTAGTTGGACCAAAATCAGGTCCATGTGTAATAATTCTAGAGGCCTAGAGGTAGAGACACATTTATGGATTTAAAAAGAGTTCCTAGATTGTTTGCCAAAATTGACATGCTTCACATATTTTGTTCTTTTCAAAATTTTAATTTTGGCAAACCTATC